>NW_026592890.1:7554289-7594896 GCF_907164565.1 Psammomys obesus
CCCCTCCCCTCCCCTCCTCCCCTCCTCTCCTCTCCCCTCCCCTCCCCTCCCCCTCCTCTCTATTCTTAGGGTCCTGAGCAAGGCTTTTAAACCACATAGCACTGATACCAGGAAGGGAAGTGCAGAGGGCAGAGGACAGTCTTCCCTGTCTGTCAGAGCTAGGGAATGGATGGTCCGAAGACTCTTCTGGCCATGGCACCTCCACTGGCTCCCTCCTTGGTTCATGCTGCATGGCAGTCCTTTTTGGCCTCTATAAAGCATTTAGGGCATTCCAGGCACATGTGGGTTCTAGAGTCTTGGCAGAAAGCAGAATAGAGGAGGGCCTTGCTGTGGGATGACTCCCAGGGGGCAGAGAAGAAAGATAAGCAGGGATGGGCATTGATTCCAGATCAGTGAGATGAGGAGGCCTTGGCAAACCTATATGGAATGGGAGGGGCTGTGTGGGAGTCTAGGAAAGAGGTGCAGGCTTCAGAGAGCAGAGCTTGGCCTTAAATGAACAGTTCACATCTGAACACCTAGTGCTGAACAGTTAGGAGACCAGGTGGCATGAGGCCCAGAGTTAGCTGGAGACAGCAACCATAGCCCAATAGTGGTAGCAAACTCTGGTGGCCTTGGCAAGAGTGCCTTAGCTAAACTTCAGTGTATATGGATCCTTGGCTGCCCCAGAATGCTGCCCCGGAATGAAGTACATAGTGGACCTATCTGTCCTCTGAGGGCAGATAAATCAGCGTGTCCCGGTGGCTCTAATTGATGTGGACCTTTCATGGGCAGAGCAGTGGAGCAGAGACCATGTTGTGCCCAAGGCAAGCCAGTGTCTGGGGAAAGGGCTAACTACAAAGACCTTCTTAGGGAGAGGACCTGAGTCAGAGCCTTGAACGCTTGAGCTTTGGTGACGAGGCAGGCCAAGCAGTGCCACTTTCCCTCCCTAAGCATGACCAACCTTTCTTTGGTTGCAAATGAGGACTAGGTTGAGGCCTAGTTTAAGGACTATGTTTACACCACACTGACCATGCTGCAGGCCCTGGGCTAACAGCATCTTCCTGTGTAATATCTAAAAGCTGAGGTTTCATTGCTGTGGCCAGACTGGGCATTTGTGTCCTCACTAACTCTCACAAGAGCCTGCAGGCCGTGTATGTTCCATGGGGGCTCATCAAGTCAAGGCACAGAGAAAGAAACTGCTTATTTCTGTTCAGCACAGCTGGTGGAGGCAGAACAGATTGAAACAGTCTTTCTTCTGCACAATGGAATTGTCATTAGCAAGTCTCCAACTCACTTGGGCATCAGTTTACTTATCTAAGGGAAGAGGGGATCACTTCTTAGGCTTTTCCAGCACTCAGTGGTCCTAGCCTGCCCAGCCCAGTCTTCCCCTCTGTCAGTCCCAGCTCCCTCAGGGAGCATCCTCGCTCCAGCCATCTTTTCCTTTCTTCCTAGAGCTGCACTGGCTGAATGTCACCCTGGCTTGTCTTGGCCGTATGGGAGCAACCATCGTGTTGCAGATGGTCTGCCTGGTGAATGCTGAGCTGTATCCTACATTCATCAGGTGAGGCCACAGGTGGGGGTGGACCCTGAAGCAGCCATCTGATAGCCAGGCAGAGAGAAACGTTTCTGAAGAAGCCTCAAAGGGTGGGTCACTGTAGTAGTTCCTTTCTTTGCTGTGACAGGGTACCTGACCAAAGCAACCGAAGGAAGGAAGCACTGATTCTGGCTCACCCCATGGTGGGGAAGGGAGGCTAGCTGATCACACTGCCTTGGCAGCCAGGAAGCAGAATGCAAACAGGAAGAGAGGTCAGACTATAAAACCAAGGTCCCCTCCTCAGTTCCTTGTCTTAAGGGAAAGGACCAGTGAGGTGATTTTCCTGTTATTGGGTCATCTTTGTTGTTGTTGGGTTGTATATATATATATATATATATATATATTATAATATAATATATTCTGCATATCAACCCCTCATCAGATACGGGACTTGTATGTAATCAACCTTCTATTCAGAAGGCTAACTTTCCACTCTGTGAACTGTATCCCTGATGAACAGAAGTTTTAAATTTTCACACAAACCAATATCTCTTTCACTCTTGTTGTCTATGCTTTGGTGTTGAAGAACTCCTTTTTTTCCCCCTTAAAGGCTCATATACATAGAATGAAATCCGCTGTTTCTGAAATACAGCTTGATGAGTTTGGGTGACACGCGTATAATGTGCACGTACACATTATTCAGCTCCTTTTTAAATTCTGAGATAGGGTTTCTCTGTGTAGCCTTGGCTGTCCTGGACTTGCTTTGTAGACCAGGCTGGCCTCGAACTCACAGAGATCTGCCTGCCTCTGTCTCCCCCAAGTGCTGGGATTACAGGCGTGCACCATTGCTCCCGGCTTACCCTTCAGCTCTTAGCACAACCAAAATAGAGCATATTTTTACTGTCCCTACCAAGTTTCTTCATACCCCCTCACAGCAAGTCCTCTTGTAGACCTGATTTTGTCTACATAGTTTGCTTTCCCCAAATATTTTCAAGACAGAGTTTCTCTGTGTAGCCCTTTGCTGTCCTGGAACTTTTTTTTTACAGAACAGGCTGGTCTTGAACTCAGAGATCTGACTGCTTCTGCCTCCAAAATGCTGGGATTAAATATATATATATATATATATAATAGCCAGGTAGTGGTGACATATATATATATTAGTAAAATTATTTTACAAAGATACTGTACAAAGATCCTCCAGGCATGTGTAGGGGATAGAGGTCAGTGTTTAGTGTGGCCACTTTGAGGTCCTCCTGGGAGGTAGAGGCATCAAGGCAGCCTTACTTTTCTTAGCCCCTGATACTTCCCAGTATCTGTGCATGAGCTCATTGCCAGCAGTGTTTTTTGTTTTGTTTTGTTTTTTGACACAGGGTTTCTCTGTGTAGCCTTGGCTGTCCGGGACTTGGTTTGTAGACCAGGATGGCCTCAAACTCACAGAGATCTCTGCCTGCTTCTGCCTCCCTGAGTGCTGGGATTATAGGTGTGTGCCACCATGCCTGGCTTGCCAGCAGTATTTTAAGAACTTGGTTGTTAGTTATTTAAAACATACTGTGTGCGTGCATGCGTGAGTGAGTGTGTATGTGTGTACTACAGCTTGCACGAGGCTGTTTCCTTCTACCACATGGGTCTTGGGGTTTGAACTCAGGTCATTAGGCTTGACAGCCTTTACCTGCTGATCCTTACCTCTATCCCTAAGATCTTAAGTGAAGATTGTCTTAATTATGAAAGTAACTACTTTATTTGGAATTTTAAAAAAATGGCCATTATCATAACCTGCCCTTGGTTAGAATTCATCTTATTACCTTAAATTCTTTTTCCCCTATGCATAAATTATTTCTTCTCCATTTGTTCTTGTGAAAATTTCTGGGCTGGAGAGATGGCTCAGAGGTTAGGAGCACTGACTGCTCTTCCAGAGGTCCTGAGTTCAATTCCCAGTGACCACACGGTGGCTCACAGCCATCTATAATGAGATCTGGTGCCCTCTGCTGGCATGCAGGCAGAACACTGTATATGTGGTAAATAAATAAAAAATAAATCTTAAAAAAAAAAAAAAAAAAAAGAAAGAAAATTTCTAAGAAATTCTCCAGTTCTCCAGTTTTGTCTAACACCTGCAGCTTGGTGAGTCAGAAGACACAGGTATCTCCAATTGACTCTTAGCTTTCATCTGCCAATTCCTGTATTGAAAGAACATGTTTTAGACTCCTGCTAGTAAAAAAGTCACTTGGTCTATGTACAAGGAGATGAAGGCAAATTAAGGGGAAACCTTTTTTTTCCCTAGACCTTCCAGGGCTGTATAATGAGACCCTGTCTTAAAACAAAACATAACAAATGAAAAACCAACAAAAAACCGAGAGAGAGAAAGAGAGAGAGAGAGAGAGAGAGAGAGAGATCTTGTATATTAGCATTTTCAAGTCCAGAGTATAAAAACGAAATAGCTGGGACAAATAATTCTATTGTCACAGCTACCAGATCCAAAGAAACAGTCAAAGGTGCTGTGTGTTACTGTGACAAAATACTGGAACCAACTCATAAAAAGAAAAGGTCAATTTAAACTCCTCCTTTGAGAGGTTTCAATCTATGGTCCCTTGACCCTGTTGCTGTGGGCTTGGGGCTTGAGATCTTAAAATAGCACAAAGCATTATGACCAAAATGTGTGGCCAGAAAACAAAACAAAACAAAACAAAACAAAACAAAACAAAACAGAGAAATGAAAAGAGAGGACTGGGGTTCCCACCTCTCCCTTCAAGGGCAAATGCTCCTGATAACCAAACTTCTTTCCATTAGATACTATCCCCTAAAGCAGTCTTCAACCTTCCTAGTGCTGCGACTCTTTAATATAGTTCTTCATGGTGACCCCAACCGTAAATCATTACAGCTTCGTAACTATAATTTTGCTAATGTCATGAATTGTAAGTATCCTCAGGATATCGGATATGTGGCTTCCAAAGGGCACCCACAGCTTGCGAAGTGCTGTCCTAAAGGCACCATCATCTTGTTAGAGCACCAGCAGCCAGGGACCAACTGTGTAACCCACAGCCTTATCCCGACACTTCCCTAGAGAGGGATTTTTTTCTTTTTCTTTTTTTAATTTATTTACCTTTATCTTATGTGCATTGGTGTTTTGCCTGCATGTATGTCTATGTGAGTGTCAGATCTTGGAGTTATAGTTATGAGCTGCCATGTGGGTGCTGGGATTTGATCCTAGGTCCTCTGGAAGAGCAGTCAGTGCCTTTAACCATGGAGCCATCTCTACAGGCCCTGAATACTTCCCTAAACAAGAGCAGTAACCAAGTGCCTGGTCCTCCATGGAGGAGGCCAAATGCTACTTTCCTGATACAGGCTGATCACTGTTCAGACAGCTAAAAAAGACAGCCTACCTCAGCAAATGAACTCTCTGATGCTTAACCTTCACTCTCCTAGAAGCCAGCCAAGGGCCCCATGGATATGAGCAAGCTCACGTGTTCTCTGATTTAAACTGTAGCTCTACCTCACTCCCATCTCTGTGCACAAGGTGATGAATTCACAGAGAGTAGGGGAGGACAGCTGGGCATGGGGTATATGCCTTTAATCCCAGCACTCAGGGAGGCTGAGGCAGGTGGCTCATTGTGAGATGAGTTCAAGACCAGCCTGGTCTACAAAGCAAAGCAAGTCGAGTTCAGGACAGCTAAGATGATATACAGGAAAACCTTGTCTCAAAGAGAGAGAGAGAGAGAGAGAGAGAGAGAGAAAGGAGGGAAGGAAGCTGAATGCCCAGAAACTACCTTAAACATGATGCATGATGCCTATTCACACACAGCCATACAGTATTTTTTAATTTAAAATTTTTATATTAATTACAGTTTTTTCACTTTGTGTATCCCAGCTGTAGCCCTTCCCTCATTCCCTCCCAATCCCACCCTCTCTTCCTCCTCTTCTCCCATGCTCCTCTCCAAGTCCACTGATAGGGGAAGTCCTCTTCCCCTTCCATCTGACCCTAGCCTATCAGGTCTCCCCAGGACTGGCTGCATTGCCTTCCTCTGGCCATACAGTATTTATAGTCAATTAAATCAAATTCAGATGGCAAAGGCAGTCATTTCAGCTACTGGTTACTTTGTAAGCACTCCTGATTCAAAGGATTGTTGGAACCCACACAACCACGGTTCCTGTTCATCGGGATGTCTGAGCTGAGTAGTTCTCTTCACACTTTGGGCATTACATTCATTTGGTTTTGATACCAGGCATTGTCTGGTATGAATCTGGATACCATAAACGTATCCACACACAAATATTGCGTTTTCTTTCCATGTGACAACTTACCGCAGCCCTGGGGCAGGAGTCGGGTAGAGCTACAGTTTAAGTCAGAGAGCGTGTATGCTGGCCATCTCCGCCGCTTTCTTCACCGGCCTCTAGGGGTGTGAGGGCTGAGCATGGAGAGTACACTTGCAGAGGCAGGCTGTCTGTTTTAGCTCTCTGAGCAGTGATCAGCCTGCAGCCTTCTTCACACGCAGCTCTTCCCAGTCCTACAGTTTTGGGGTGGCGAGCACTAACCCATGGCTGATCTCGTGCCTGCTCTAGGATGCTGTTAACACCTTGAAGGTGATATGTGAACATGGTCTGTTGTGTCTCTGTTTTACCAGGAATCTTGGGATGATGGTATGCTCTGCCCTGAGTGACCTGGCTGGAATCTTCACGCCTTTCATGGTGTACAGGCTGATGGAAGTTTGGCAGGCCTCGCCCCTCATATTGTTTGGTAAGACTTCCCGGGCTAGCCCTTCTTCCCACCCGGTGGAGGGCATTGTGGGAGCACTCAGCAGCTGCTTGTAGAGTGAGTGTCAAGGATGGAACATGGGCTTCAGCTGTATCCTTCAGCTGATCCTGCTTTGCATTCCAGGAAATAGTGTAAGATGCAATTCTCAAGTAGTGGCCAGAGATTTTCATCCTGTGGCTTCTGAATCCATCAGTCTATCAATCCATTGTGCATACCACAGGCTGATGATCTTTTGACACAATTTCCTGCTTTCTTAAGAGTTCAGTTTCTGATTTGTGTGCACTGAGTGTACTGTTGCTAGGGTTATAATGGTGTTCATCTGTCATCCCAGCACCCTGGAGGCTGAGAGAGGACAACCACAGAGTTAAGGGCCTACAAGGGCTATATGTAAGACTCTGTCTTCAGAGAGCTAGGTGAAGGACACAAAGAGACTCGTGGGGATCAACAATGGTCTGTGTCTTCCTTGCTGATAAAGTTGGACTGGAGAATGAGGATAGGAATAACATGTTTGCTCCCAGACCTAGAACAGGAGGGTAAGACCTGCTTATCCATCAGCAGAAAGCTAGATGTTTGGTTGTGTGCAGAGAAATGCCATGCCGGACACAGGCAAAATGCAGGGGAAAGGCAAGGGAGGGAGGAAGTTAGGGAATGGGTGGAAGAGAGAGGGAGGGAAAGGAAGAGAATAAGAAAGAGACAGGGAAGAAAGGAAGAAAGGGCAGAGGGAAAGGAAGAAAGATGGAGGGAAGGAAGGAGAAGAGAAGGGAGTAATAAGGGCTTAGGCACATACATGTTGGTCTTGCTTTCTTGCCCCGCCTCCACCCTCTCTCTACACTCATGTACCTATGTACCTGTCATCTCTTTATCTATACATGCATATATCAATCATCTAGGCATGTTTCTATTGTTTGTCTTTCTTTTTTTTGTATGTATGTACTTCACACCTGTTTGTGTATCTATCACATATAATTATTTAGTATCTATCATATGACTAGGTATCACATGTCTGTCTGCCTGCCTCTATCTATCTATCTATCTATCTATCTATCTATCCATCCATCTATCATCTATCACCTAGCTATATACTAATGCATATCTTTCTATTTATCTACCATCTATTTATCAGTCATCTATCACCATCTGCTTATCTATAATAACAACTTAAAACATTTTTATATGTTTTTCAAGTTACTCAACTTCAAAAATCCGCTAATGCTTAAATATCAGCTACTTTGGAATTCTATGTTCTATAGAAGCAATATGGAGGCAAATGCATCTTGCATTTCTCTAACTATACAATTGCCTCCAGTTTTTTCCTAAATGTTCCTGATAACTTTCAAAGATCAACAGCATCTCCTCCCTGCCCTCTGGCTCACTGCACTCATTTCTGTAAGGGACCCGAACCTGTTCTAACCCATTTCCTTGGACTCTGTTTTATTTGTAGGGGTTTTGGGCCTCACTGCTGGGGCCATGACTCTTCTTCTTCCAGAAACCAAGGGTGTGGCTTTGCCTGAGACTATTGAAGAAGCGGAGAACCTTGGGAAGAGGTGAGGGCCGTGGTACTGGGATGGGAGGATGTGATCTCATCCTTCATAAAGGGTCACTGCATTGCAGCACACTCTCATTTATTCTAACTTAAAGGTCAGGGAGAGATTTTCTGTGGGCTTAGAATGAATTCCAGAGATTCTGGAGGTGAGAACAGAACTTAGCCAGTAACTGTCTGCTAGGAAAGCAGAGAACCAGAGCCTACTTCTTAGCAGACAGTGGTCCCATACTGCATCAGGACAGTGGACAGCTGTCCCATGCTGCATCAAGATAGTGGACAGTTGTTGTATGAAATTGATTATTAATATCTACTATTAATGCATGCAATTATGACGGCGGCTATTATTTAACCTGCTATTATGTCAATAAAAGAGCCAGACACCTTAGATTTTCAATATGCCTGTACACTGGAGCGAGGCAGACTATAACCCACTAAGTTATCTTTTACCTCCCAGCCGCGCATCCCATGCCGTTGGCTTTAATTACTCCTATCTGGGCTACTACCATGCATAATCCCCATAAATACTTGTGTATGCTTTTCATCGAGGCTCTGCTCCCCATCACTGATCCTCAGAGCTATCTCCTCCTAGCCACGTGGTTCTTTTTTACACTAACTATGCAATTCTGCTTTTTTCTCTCCTGTCTCTCTCGCCCATCACTCCTTCCCATGATTCTTCGGTCCTCCAAGCCCACAAACTTTAGCTCTGCCTATCTTACTTCTGCCCTGCCCAGGTTATGTAGGCAACTTTATTTAGCCAATCAGGGATAATTTGGAAGGCAAAGTTCACAAGCATTATTTCAGGTACATGATAGTCTTCTTGTGAAAGACAGCAAGGAGACCTCGGGGAGCAAAATAATGAGCAATTAAATACAAAGCACCAGACCATGCTGCAACAATTCCCCCTTTCTATCTAAAAATACATTATGTCACACAGGGTTGAGGAAACAGAAAAAAAGTGAGCCATTCTCTCAGATCATGCAAGGTCCAAAAGATACTTTCACTGACTTTTTGCGAAGATTGACCTCAGCTGTGGATGGAAGTATATTGGATCCACTAGCTAGGAAGACACTGTAAGAATCTTTAGCTTTTGAAAATGCTAATGCTGAATGCAAAGAGGTAATAAGGCATGATTAGCATTGACAGATGAACGGTTTAGAGATACAAGTTGACATTAGACCTCAATAGGAGAAGTTACCACTAAAGACTTTAGGAAATGTTTTAACTGCAGTAGACAAGGCTGCTGCACAGGGAATTACAAGGAAAACCAAATTAATTCCCAAAGGAGCCTGTTCCTCCTAGAATGTGCAAAAGATGTGGCAAAGACTGACATTGGAGTATCGAATGTAAATCAGTAACAGACAAATGGGGCAGCCCCTTATCAAAAATGCCTTGCGGGGGTGGGGGGGCTCTTGCAGACACCTATACAAAACAGAGAAAATAGAAAATACTCTTCCTCAAGATAATTAAACACCACTGCTCTGAAAACAGATATTAAAAAAACAGATATCAGGGTCAGAGCAAGTTCTATAGATAAGTTAAACAAAACAAAACAGAACAGGCCAAAACCCAAATACTTTTGCAAACTTCTATAGATGATCAGAGGCCCAAACTTAAGGTAATTCTAAGTAATACTGAGATTGAATGCATGGTCGATGCTGGAACTGATGTCACAATTATCTCTCCTAAATCTTGGCCTCCAGATTGGCCACTTCAAAAGGTAGATATCCAATTTCAAGGAGTTGGAACTTTATCTCAGATAAAACAAAGGTCAGGTGGCTTAAATGTATAGGGCCAGAAGGTCGAATAGGAAAAATAAGGCCATAAGTGGCTGATATAGTCATAAACTTAGAAGAAAGAAATCTGTTACAACAATGGAAAACACAGATTAACATCCCTCCACTTTCAGAGACAAACCAGACAACAGGCGATACTCCTGATAAAAAAATTTAATTATTTTAAAATACCATGAAAAACAGTTATATATAAATAAGATACAGCAAGGGCCGACTCTTTAGCTTTATGTTGGAGAACCACTGCTGAGACAGCACCCACAGCCTTACCACTAAGGTGGTTGACTGAACTGAGTAATGGTCTATGACTAAAGACAAATTACAGGCTCTAGAACAGTTGGTCCAAGAACAGCTGGAGGCTCAACATATAGAGGAGTCCACCAGTCCTTGGAATTCTCCTGTATTTGTCATCAAAAAGAAATCTGGCAAATGGGGGAATGTTAACAGATCTTAGGGCAATTAATAAAATAATTCAGCCAATGGGGTCTTTACAGTCTGGTTTCCCATTGCCTTCCTTGTTACCTAAGGAATGACCTATTATAGTGATTGATTTAAAGGAGTGAATTTTCACAGTTTCTTTACATGAACCTGATAGGGAAATGTTTGCTTTCTTAGTACCTACCTTTAATAAAAGCTGTCCAATAAGGAGATATCATTGCAAAGTCTTACCACAAGGAATGCTAAACTTTAAGTCCTACCTTGTGGCAATATTTTGTGCAACATCTATTAGAGGTAATTCGTAAGCAATTTCCTCAATCTATAATTTACCACTAAGTGGATGATATCTTATTGGCTGACTCAGATACAAATGCTTTAGAAAGAATATTTGACAAAAATAAATAGAACTTTGCCTTGTTGGGGATTGTGAATTCCATTGTGTAGATATACCACAATTTCTGCATTCATTCTTCAGTTGAGGGGCAGCTGGGCTGTTTCCAGCTTCTGGCTATTACAAATAAAGCTGCTACAAACATGGTTGAGCAAATGTCCTTATTGTGTACTTGAGCCTCTTTTGGATATATGCCTAGGAGTGGTATGGCTGGATCTTGGGGAAGCGCTAGATTGATTTCCAGAGTGGTTGTACAAGTTTACATTCCCACCAGCAGTGGAGAAGGGTTCCCCCTTCTCCACAGCCTCTCCAGCATGTGTTGTCACTCAAGTTTTTCATCTTGGCCATTCTGATGGGTATAAGGTGAAATCTCAGGGTCGTTTTGATTTGCATTTCCCTGATGGCTAATGACGTTGAGCATTTCTTTAAGTGTTTCTCTGCCATTCTATATTCCTCTACAGAGAATTCTCTGTTTAGCTCTGTTCCCCATTTTTTAATTGGATTACTTGGTTTGCTGCTTTTCAGTTTTGTTAGTTCTTTATATATACTGGATATTAGCCTCTGTCAGAAAAAGGGTTGGTGAAGATCCTTTCCCAATCTGTAGGCAGTCGTTTTGTTTTGATGACGGTGTCCTTTGCTTTACAGAAGATTTTTAAAAATTTTTTGAGATAGAGTCTATGTCACACTGAATGGCCTAGAACTCTATGTAGACCAGGCTGGCCTCAAACTCATAGAGCTCTACCTTCCTCCCCACCCCCCCAGCACCAGCGCTGGGACTGAAGGTGGGCCAGCATGCCTAGCGATTCTTTTCTTTTGACTTCGAAAGTGATCCAAGAATTGGTTTAATCCCTATCAGTGGTGCTTCTAAGGCAGGCACCCTCTGAACCTCACCATGAGACGTTTTGGGTTCTCAGCACCAGGTTAACCATGTGCACACTTTCTGTTTGGTTATAACTTCCTTCTTTTGGTTCTGAGTGACAGGAATGTACGAATAATGTTCTGTCATTTGATTCTGGCCCATTTCTTTATGATTCATTAGTAGCATGTGGTCACCCTTGAAGACTCTTGTAGGGCACTTTCGTCCACCCACTCCTGCCTGTAGGGGAGGCTGTGTACTTCCGGTCTGAACCCTAACTTGTGTGGCCTTTGTTCTTTTCGTTCCATCCTTAACTTAAAGGCCATCAAAAACCAGGATGCAAGCCTCTGGTGCTGACCACTATCTCTACCTATTGCTGGATCCCCTGCTCTCTCCATTTTGAGACATTCCTGCATCTTTTCATTTTATTTTTTTAAAACAAAAATAATCTCTCTCTCTCTTTTTTATTCGATGACAGTTTCATGCATGTAAATAATGCATCTTGATCCTATCCACCTGAAACTGTTGTACCAACACTTCCCTGAGTCCTCACAATGTTTTACCCTCCCTTCTTCATGTCGTCTTCTGTTCTGCTCTGTTTGTTTTTGTTTTTTGTACCCCATCTTTTTGGGAATTTTTCTCCCCTGGAAAGGAGGACTAGGTAATGTGTTTCCCCTATACAAACTAAAGTTTGATTCTACCAAAATTACTCCTGGGGAACCAATGAGTTTATTGGACTTACCTACAGATCCTGTGTCAGGGGTTATAAATAAGATCATGCTTCAAAAGCAGCAGCATTGGAAAGTCATCCCCTTGCGTGGTAGAGGATTTCTTCTAGGCTTCCTCGGTGTATGTATTCTAGCCCCACCACGAGACTCGATTGTCACTTATAATTAGGGCAGAACTGAATACAACTGTCTGGTAGGAGTGTGCATAGTTAATGCTCCTCCGAATGCCCTCCTCCTAGGAGGAAACGTCAACAGTCCCAGCTGTGGCACTCTTCTGTAAACACAGCTGTCTGAGGAAGATGCTGGCTGTTCTGCTTGGAGGATAGTACTGTCCAACACTCATGAAATCCAACTAGTGCTGCCTGTTGGGATCTTGACTGACCTTGCTGACTTGATTGTGTGCAGGTCTTGTGCAGGCCACCATGGTTATGGTGAACTCATGGGTGAAAAGGCTGGCATGTCCAGAAGGCAGCATGTTATAACACTCTCCCATCCTCTGGCTTTTTGTCCTTTCTGCCCCCTCTTATGCAATGTCCCTAAGTCTCAATGTGGCAAGTTTCATTATCAAGATGATGATTGTTAAGCTGAGCATGATAGTGTGTCAAAGCCTGTCATTCCAACATTGGGTCACTGAGGCAGCCTAATCTACATGGTGCCTGTGAGACCAGCATTTCTGCATAGTGAGGGACAGTGCAGCAAGGGCTATATTACAAGGCCCTGTTTCAAAAATCAGAAAGATCAAGATGTCGATTGTTTATTAAGTTTAGTCTTCATTTATGGTTGCTACAGGAAATCAAAGGCCAAAGAAAACACGATTTACCTTCAGGTTCAAACAGACAAACCTCCAGGTAACTGACTGGGACGCTGTGCCAGGAGCTGAGTGGCAGAGAGGAAGCAAGACTCACCATTTGGAGGATTCCCAGAAGCCTTCACCTTCCCGTACTCGTCTATGTATTCACCAGGTTCCAAATGAATTATCAACCCTAAAGGGTTTTCTGAAAGCATGTTGTCTTGTTTCTTTTGACTCCCCAAATGCACCGGTTGTATTCAATTTGTCTGTCTGTCCTGGTGAGAGCTGCTGATACTGTTGGTTCAGATGTTTCATGCCTTAAAGCAGGAGTTCTCAACATGTGGGTCATGACCCACCCCACAGACCATCAGAAAACACAGGTATTTATATTATGATTCATAAATGATGCAACATTGCAGTTATGAAGTATCAGTGGAAATAATTTTATGGTGGGGGGGTTCACAAGGAACTATGTTAAAGGGTCTCAGCATTAAGAAGGTTGAGAACCACTGTGCATTTTGAAGATCCAATAGCATTTAAGCACAGCTGCTCGGACAGGCCTCTGTTCTTGTGTAGTAACTATTATATTCATCTCTGAAGGAAAACACCTTTGCACAAGTAACTACTTACATTGTCAAAAGCACTTAAATTGGAAATGGCTTGGAGGGCAGTTTGTGTTTAGAAAAAATAGCAGTTCCCTGCCATGTTCAGTACAAGTGATGGGGACACACATGACCCATGTTCCCAGACCAGAATCACTATGACTGTTTTAGAAAGACACCTCTTCCACCTGTGTTTCGGGACCATATTGTTCTGTATCACCCCAGGTTTTGTTTTTTATTGGTGAGTCCAGAAGGTGAATTTCCATGTGATTCATTTTGTCTGGAAATTAGAGTTTGGGTTGCACATGGCTCCCTGGGTTAGGAGGTTCAGAGGTTCAATACGCTCTGGAGCTTGGAGGTTATAACGCCTGTGATAATCAGTGTCAGCATCAGATAGAGACCAAAGGTGCGAGCTTAGATTAGCTATCTGGAAGGGAGAGAGATAGGAGTTAGGATAAAACCCAGGATGAGGAGAGAGAACAAGTAATTCTCGGTCATGAAGAACTGGGAAATTACTGGCAAAAATGTCAGCCACCGAGCTGCTCATAGAAGGGAACCGTGTTTCTGTTCCTCTAACATACAAAACTGGTAGGAGAGATACCTCACTTTGGAGGAAATCCGCTGCCGCTCGGCAGGTTCAGACACTTCAGTGTGTCAGCTACTCCAAGCCTGCTGTCTGAAGAGCTGTGCTGTGTTTACATCTTGGTGTGTGTGGGAGGGTGAGAAGGGACTCTCCACCTCAAGAGGATAAAGCCCTGGAAGATGTATCCTCGCTGCTCATGGTCATGGCATGTCACTGCATGCACATTCGTGCTCTTATACATTTGCATAAGTTAATATAAACAAATAGACTATGAGGCTTGCAGGGTATGCTGTCAATGTCTCATGATGGTGATTTCCCAGCATCCATGGACTGTTGAATTGTTTATGGTCTCTTTGTTTGGGCACCTAAAAAAGTGCTTATTTATTTATTTCTTTATTTATGTGTTTGTTTTGAGATAGAGTCTTAAGTAGATAAAGTCTTAAGTAGCCCTGCACTTGCTACAAAATGTCTATTAATTAATTATTTTATTCATTTTGAAATAGACTCTTAACGTAGATCAGGGTAGTCCTGAACTTGATATAAAATGCATATTTATTTATTTATTTGTTTGTTTACTTTGAGATGGAGTCTTAGGTAGATCAGGGTGGCCCTGAACTTGCTACAAAACGGTTATTTATTTTAAGATAGAGTCTTATGTAGATCTGGCTGGTCCTGAACTTGTTATGAAATGTCTATCTGTCTGTTTATTTAGCGATAGAATCAAAAGTAGATTAGGGTGGCCCTGAACTTGTTAAGTCGTTGAAAATAAGCTTGAACTGCCGCTCGGGTCTTCCTTCCTTCACCTCCCATGTGCTGGGGTTGCAGGCCTGCTCTTACATGGGGCTGGGGATGGCCCAGGACTTCCTGCATTCTGGGCTAGCCTTCTACCAGCAGAACTTCCTTCACAGGCCATGACTGGGCATCTTAAAATTGCTGGCTCTGGGGCTGGAGAAAAGCCTCGTGGGTTAAAGCACTTGTTGCTCTTGCAGGGGACAGAAGACCTGGGTTCAAATCCTAGCACCCACATTGTAGCTTACAACCATCTATGACTGCAGTTCCAGGAATCCTGATACCCTGTTCTGGCCTCTACAGGCACGAGGCATGTATACAGCACATACACACACATACATGCAGGCAAAACATCATACACATAACATTTTAAAAGTTGTTATCTGGTACTATTTTCATAAAAGAAAAAAAATGAAGATTTATAAAACTTTGGATGGTATTATAATTTTGGATGCCATTTGGTGGGAGGGAAGCAAGCAAAATTAATAAAAAGGTCTTTCAGAGGCGAGAACTGCAAGGATGAGAAGAAAGTCAGTAGTTAAATGAAGAAACATCTGTTTTCACACAAGAAGACAATACCACAGACCAAACTATAATTTGCTAAAATAGGATTTTAAGAAGGGGTACTGTGACTAGACTTAGGGGGAAGAAAAAGGCAGGGATCACGAAGGCAGGCAAATGTTTTTGCCAAAGAGCAAGACCTCAGAGATGTCCAGGGCGACGTTAAAAAGACAAAGATGCCTAAATAAGGAGGGTTCCAGATGGCCAAGCAGAGACGATTTCAACATCGCAAAGACAGTAATTATGGTCCCTTGGAATAAGCTTGGCTCTATAAAAAGAGCTACAGAGCTCGCAGAGAACAAAAAACAGAAATTGTGCCAAGGAAAAGGCACCCATGAGTTCCTATAAAGTTTATAAACTGTTCTGTCAATTCAACACAACTAACATGAGCCTTGCGCTGGGGATTGGCAGCACTGCTGGCCAGCATACGCAGTGAACAGATGGAGAGAGAGACAGCCAAAGCACAGAACAGAAATGTCTGTGGTTTGATCATTTTACACTAAAATGTGTTGGCTACCCAGAGCTACAGTGACCTAAGAAGCATGGTGAAAAATTTCAGGGTCTCCATCTGAATTGAAGCTGATAGTTTTGGAACAGAGAATATAAAGGGCCTGGTCTGCAGGGTGAGGTCCTGGCAGGTAGAGGGCTCCAGAGGGACAGGCCATCGCTGGGAATGGTGACTCACACTCATTTACTATTTTATAAGTTACAAAGTAGGCTTTGGGCAGAAGTCACTGAGCCATCCAGTAGCGTGACAGTGCTAGCTGTCAACTTGAAAGAATCTGGAGTCATCTGGAGGGTGGGGTTTGAGGCATGCCTGTGGGGGCTTATTTTGATTACTCTGAGTGGGAAGATCCATTTTAATTATGGGTGGACATTTCCCTAGGCAGGTAAGCCTGGACTATATAAAATGCAGAAAGAAGGCCTAGAATTAGCACTCCTCCCCGCTCTGCTTCCTGATTGTGGATATGCTATCACCAGCTGCTTCAAGCTCCTGCTGCCTCAACCTCTCTGTCATGATGGACGTACCCAGCTAAAATAAAGCCTTCCTCCCATATGTGTTTATCACAACAGGAAAAGAAACTAACATATATACGAAGTAAAAAAAACAAAACCAAAACCACCTAAACATTTTCTTAAGATTTACTTTTGTCATTTTGAATTGTGTATCTTTTTTTCTAAATTATGTTTCAGTTGTGGGGGTGTGTGAACATGAGTGCAGGTCCCTTCAGAGCCCAGAAGAGGGCGTCAAATATCTCGGAGCTAGAGTTGCAGGTGGTTGTGAGTCACCCATTATGGGTGCTGGGAACTGAACTTGGGTCTTCTGGAAGAGCAATGTATGCTCTTTGCTGCTGTGTTATCGCTCCAGCCCACAAAAATACACTTTCAATGGACGCCACTCCTTAGTCCATTCTGAAAGACCTGATATTACGAACCAGCTCCACCCACTTTGTCCACTGTAACCCTAACAGTCATTACGGTCATTTCATGGTATTCATAAAGGGTTGCTTCCACCCCCCCTTCTCTCTTCTGAATACCCACATCTGCAGATGCTCAAGACCCTAAGAAGACACAGTATTTGCATATATATATATAACTAATCTAGATTAATCAATAATATAATCTAAGCACTTTGTGAATAGCTGTTAAATGTTCAGAACATACTGACAAGCCTGTACATACTCAGCATAGACACAACCAGAGGCTTAACTACAAAATACACACCAGCCATTGTGGTTGATCAAGTTCTCAGATGAGAAATGGCTTCATATAATTGGCCAGTTGCATAATTAATACCCCAAATGACAGAACTGGTGAAACCTGAACCCCTGTAGCCACGCTCCCTCCTCATTTCCCCCAGCTCAGAGAGAATCACATCAGGTGACTGCAGAAGTGAACCAGCCCCAGCCCTGACACACCCAAGGAGGTCTGCCTAGAAGGCCTGACTGCGTGATACCCAGGAAGTAAAGGCGGTGACCTTATCATCAAAGTGGGAAATAATAACCAGACATATGCACGTAAGAGCCCCCTCTGAGTGTGTGTGTTGGTCTATAGGTGCAGATGTGTGTACGTGTGTCTAGGTGTTCCTCTTCAGGTGTTGTCTTCCTCCCCGCCCCTTTCTTCTTTTTATGTGTATGTGTGTACGTGTGGTGGTGGTGGTGGTGTGTGTTCATGCGTTCAACTGTGAACGGGTGCGTGCATTTGGAGGCCAGAGGTTGATGTCAAGAACCTTCCTTGATAACTGTTCCACCTTATTCTCTGAGTTAAGTTCTCTCAGTCAGATTCAGAGCCTGTCTCAACAGCCAGCTTGCTCTTTCCCCATCTCTGCTTTCCAGGGCTGCAACCGCACGCGTGCTAGCACACCCACCAGCATTTCCACGGGTTCTGGGGATCCAAACTCCAGGCTTCTTGTTTGTAGAGCAAGCGCTTTAACTGCTGAATCATCTTCCGCGCCCCCCCCCCCCCCGCCTCAGTCTCTCACTGGCCTGGAGTTTGCCCATCAGGCCAAGGCTGTCTTGCCGGTGAGCTCCGGAGATCTGGCTGTTACCACATCTCCGAGCCGAGATTACAAGTGTGTGCTACCATGCCTGCTCTTCATGTGGGCTCTGGCGAACTTAGGTCCTCACGCTTGCAAGGCATGTGTTTTATCGATTGGGGTAGCTTTCTAGCCAATGTATTCTTTCTACTTAAACAAAGGGAAATGATTTTCTGATGTCCATTTACCGATTATACTTAACTAGAAAGGTTAATGAGAAAGCAAAAGCCCTCCAACAAAGAGGCTGAGGAGAAGGCAAAGGAGGCAAAATGAAGGTGAAGGGCCCACAACCAAGAGCAAAGGTGCAGAGAAATACTGCCTGGGGATTTGAGAAAGAGCTTTGGACCTCCATCCATAAGAAGTTAGGAGATACTAGATGGTATTTTTCTTTTGCAGTTTGGTCAGCATGGACCATTTGTTTCTGTTCAACGTTAGAGACAGACCCATGTATCTGGGCCAATCTGCCCCTTGCTGCTCAGGGCTCCAGACTAAAGGCTGCTCTCTCTCTGGATGAGGAACATGTGAGACCAGCACTGATGCCCTCTCCACCTGCAAGAGGCTTTGAAACTGGTTTTCTCTGATGCCCCTGCTCTGCTTCAAAGATGATTGAAGTAGCCTAATTCCAGCCCAAGCACTCGTGAGAATCACAGTGACAGTGGGCACAGATACACCAGTGAATGGCAGGCCGGAGTACCTGGTGGCCTCAGTAATCACAGAAATTAACCAGACAAATTCAGTCAATGGATCAATGACTCATTTAAAAATGCTGAAAGGAGGTTTCTCAAGAACAACAATGAAAAAAATACTCTTGGCTAAAATGTTTGCCTTTACAGAATTAATCATCATTGAGGCAAGTCTAGCTCCCTGCTTCTTCCTCTACATTTATTTTTATCTTGAGTAAAGGCCAAAATAAAAGATTATTCTGCCTTAGGTAATGTATTTTAGATTTATTTGGTATTATATGTGTGTGTGTGTGTGTGTGTGTGTGTGTGTGTGTGTGTGTCTGTGGAGGCCAGAAGGGGGCAGCAGATCCCCCCAGCTGAGGCTGAAGTTACATAGACAGCCATGAGCCACCAGATGTGGGTGCTAGGAACTGAATGTGGGTGCTCTGGAAGAGCAGCAAAGACTCTACACTGCTGAGCCATTATATCTCCAGTCCCATCAAGAAATCTTTTATCTGCTTATAGCCTCTGACTCATCATCCAATCATACGCCATTAACAACTTTAGTCCTTAATTTGTCAACCATCTGTTGTGTGCCAGGCACAGTCCTGTATACTGGGGTTTCAGCTCAAGAATGAGAAAGGCAAGGCTTTGCTCTTACTGAACTCTAGTTCACTGAGTTATATCTGGTCTCGCTGGACTTATGAGATAGGCAGCAATGTAGTGTGATTAGTCCTCTGAACTCCAGCCAGCTAATCTCATTTCCCGCAAGCTTTCATTTGTCTGTTATATATACTGAACTACAGCAAAGCAAGCCTTCCTTCCAACAGTTGCCCAGTGCTTTCGGAGATCAGGAGAAGGCCTGATAAGAGCAGGGTGGGGTATATATGAACACACAGCTTTCCAAGGTCTGGTTTACCAATGTCTTCTGTTCTATCACCTCTGCTTCTTTAACACTACTTGGGTAGCACATGAATTCTAACTTACAGCCATACAAAATAGGAATTTAGGAGAGGGACATGTATGTGGCACTTTGGGAGAACGTGGCCTTCCCGAGTTGTTCACATCCCTGTAAGGTACCCCTAGTGAACCCATTGACTTTTAACACGTTGGATGTGTGGGGGTTGTTCCTTGGGCGGTGGGTGCCATCTTCTTTCTTTCACGTTTCCCTGGGAAAGTCAGACAACAACAATAAACAGGTGGCCAAAGCAATGTCAGGAGAGACAGTCTCTGAGGAGGACGGGGAGGCGGGAGAGTGTGAGTGGATACCTGCCCCTACAGCTTCTTTAGGGTAATTGCATAGTCATTTCCCTGTCTTTGGGAATAGATAATATTAGTACATTTATATCATGTCTTCTGAATGAGTATGGAATCTGGTTTTTTTTTTTTTTAGGGACTTTTCTGGCTCAAGCCTATTCAAGAAGATAACTGTGTGTTAGTATGAGGCTCACTCTTTTTCAATGAGATGTACTGATGTTTAATCCTCGGTGAGCTATGAGTAAGTTCCTGTTTTCACCAACTTACAGCTTCTGTCCCCTTAACCTTCAGTTGCTAGGTTAGAGTGGCCCACAGACTTTCAAAATAATCTCTATGTAGGAGACAAATTATCCTGTTTTTTTCTGCCTCTATCAGGAACAGAGGCTCACCGGCTCAAAAGGCCCAGAATCTGGACTGTCCAGACCCAAAGCAGAAGCTGAGAGGAATGCAGATCACACGAGGAGAATACCTACGCATCGTGTGTAGTCAGGAAAAAGGAGCGAGTGGGATCCTGTAGCCAGGACCTTAATGCCAGCATGTATCCACCACTGTGAGGGCATCAATGAGCAGAGTGACCTATGGATGGACACCAAAACTCATCTGCCTTGGGCATCAAGACCCCTGGCATGGAAAACATTGGCAGATCTAAACTTTTCTCTTCTGTACAGTCTGTGCCCATATGGCTGGAACAATGACTCACATAGTCCATGTGTTTGACTATGGTGGTGGCCTTTTATTCAACAAACCCTTTGTAGATTTTGCATCTGCAAAGAAGAAATGAGCAGAGGAAAGAAAATTTCAAACACAAAAATGTCTCCTTCTGAAAGAGTGTCATCCCAGACCCCTGCAGAGAAGCAAGCAATAGCCAAATCTCTAACTCTTCCTTCCAAGTGAGAAGGTGATGTAGTCATGGCAACAGAATCTTTTGATGAATCTATTTCTTTTAGAGGAAAAGAAACTCTGGAAAATCCACAGAGACAAATTAGGTCTGAGAAACTGCTGGAAGGCAGAGAAGGTGCAAAGGTGGGCGTGACCAGTACCAACAGAAAAGACAAGAAAAGCCGACACAGTGGACACAGTAAGCTCCAGGCAGTGGGCTGAAAGGTAGAATTAAATAGCTCCTTAATTAAATATCTTCTTATTTCCAGGCTGAGCCTGAAATGACAAGACAGAGGGGAAGTGAGCCAGAGATGGGATTCCCAGGGGAGCTGGGAGTATGAGCAGAGGGGCGGAGCTGAGCGTATACAGGGATGCACCATGCTGGACATCTCCAGAGGAGCTTTATCAAGACCCAGGCCACCTAGTTCAGTCATACTGGCTGTCCCTGAGTACTAGCCCTCCTAAAAGGTGATGTCATTTATCAGTGCCTTCCAGTTGCCACCAAGGTCCATTCTAATTAGATTACCTCATGTGAGAAATGATTTCAAGCTCTCGGATTCTGCACCAGTCAACACCTCTGCAATTTAGGCTCAGGCAAAGCCATCTTAGCAGAAGGGCCCCCTACAAAAGCACAGAGAAAAACAGGGACAGCTCCACCCACCTGCTTCAAAACATTTCAACTTCAGGGCTGGAGAGATGGCTCAGTGGTTGGAGCACCAACTGCTCTTCCAGAGAACCAGGGTTTGTATCCTAGCACCTGCATGTTGACTACTGTCTGCAGCACCAGTTCCCCAGGTTCCGATGCTGTCTTCTGTCTTCTCTGGACACTAGGCGTACATGTGGTGCACAGACATACATGCAGGCAAAACACGCATACTCATAAAACAAAAGTAAACAAATTTAAATTTCTATGTATAGGAAATAATCCACAAAAGCCCCTTATAAAAGTCTAATAGCAATTTAAACACATCGAAGATAACAGTGCTAGTCAAAGCAGGAACAGTCTTCCTGTCCAAAAGGCTCTCCCTCTACCGTGGTGTCTGAGTGAAAATGGCCCCCATGTGTTTGAATGCTTGGTGTCCATTAGTGGGACTGTTTGGGAAGGATTAGGAGATGTCCTTCTGGAGGAGATGTATTCCTTGGGGCTAGCTTTGAGGTTTCAAAAGACTGGCGGTACTTTCCAATGTCCATGTGTGTGTGTATACGTGTGCATGTGTGTGTTTGTGAGACAGACAGACAGACAGACAGACAGGAATGGTGGAAGGTGCACATTACACATGCCCTTGTGTAGGAATGAGGCCCTTATCCAGGGGATATTTGAGTAACTGCGTACTGTGCCCTGAAGGACAGTTTGAGATATTCAGAAGGAGTCCTAAAGTAAATGGGGAAACTCTCCACAGTGTCCACACGCCTAAGCAACTCCTGCCTGTTGCCTCAGCAATGAATTTCAAGTGGAAACCCGAAGTAATGGAAGTAAGAACTATTAAGACCTGTCCCGTCTTTCTACAGACTCCCATTATTTTCTACTCATGCATCCACACAGCACAAGGACTTGCCATATTTAAGAGCCTTGCTTGATCATTTATTATTTAATCGGAGCCACTTGGCTTTAGCAGCTCCCAGTTCTGGGATGCCTGACTCGCCCTCCTAGTGGACGCTGGCAGAGTTCCCTGGAGTCAATTTAAAGGGGTCTTTGGAGCATCCCTTTGTCCTTAAGTTAATCACTACCAGGATCCATGTCACAGTGAATAGTGATTCTCTTGTGTCTACAATAGGAAGTCTTTATTTTAAGAAGGGTCGGAGCAGAGAGCTGCAGTCCTCCATGCCTGGTCTTTTCTATGCATTTTGGGCTCTGCACTCAGGCATCCTGCTTGAATGGTTGCCCTTTACTGACACACACACACACACACACACACACACACACACACACACACATGTATATATGTATGTATGTATTACAGACCCCTTTCATTTGCAATCAATGCCTCCTGCAGAAGAAGAGCCAGAAACCCAGACTTGGGAAACATCAGTCTAAGTCAAGATATCATACCTGGGTCTCACATGCAATTGAATGTTGGAGTAGTTTATTGGAAGGGTGAAGGATATTGCAGGAAGACACCTGGGAAGATGCGGTCTGGTGGAACCTCCACGTGATGGAGCAAGCACCTTCCTTTCTGTTGGAAGCTCACTTGATAGCCAGACTGGTCCCCACCACAGCAGACAAAGCATCTCACCGCAGCCTCCATCCCAGAACCAGCTGTTTGAGAGCTTCGTAGTGGACATAGTCAGCTGTGCTCACTGAGACACTGCTGTGAATGCTTTTTAAAAAGTCATGTCTAGGCTAGAGAAATCCTGCCATCTTTGTCAGCTTCACAGATGTGGTTGGGTTACGGCATGAACAGGTCATGGCCCTTTCCTTTCTAAAAAAATAGGAACCTCTGTTTCTCCAGAGAAAGCTGGAGAAGAAGCCCGTTACTCACAGTCACACCTCAGTCCTTGTCCTCATTGGGTTTGAAAAGATGAAAGCATGTGGTCCACTTAATCAACTTGTTTTATCGTTTTTGATGATTATTGGATTATTGGGCCAACTGAATCAGCACTGTTTCCAAACATAGCGAAACAATCCAAAGATCCCTCAAGTAAACACTCCTGGGGTTCTTTTTCCAGATATACATTTAAGTTACGATGGTTCGAATGCTTTCATCTGATAAGAACTTGGACGATCATTCCTTGGTTACTAGCCAAGTGTTCTCTGTTAAGGACAAGTACATTTTCCTTCAACAAAATGTGATGCGATGGCAAATCCTTGCTGCGGTTACTGGGCCAAATATGGGAGAGAAAGACTAAGAGGTTCATAGAAATACAATGATATGGAAGCTAGAGAGTAATATCCCTCAAAAGTGATGCTTTAGAGATCTGAAAACCCAGGTCAGTTGTAATGGAAGAGGTTTTTAGTTTGTTTTGTTTTGTTTTGTTTTGTTTTTTGTAAATGGCAGAGACATTGAGCCCAAGTCCCAATCTTTTCTTTTCATTTTAAGTGTGTCATATTTTTCTTGGCATAGATTAATCAAACAGGAGGAACTTCACATTTGGCAACATGGGATAGAAATGGAAATGAACCCTAAAGCAAGAAAAATGGAAATAAAGCACAGTAAAGGATAAAATGTAAGACATAGATGCAAAGAAAGGGCAAAAGTTGAATCCTGAGAGGATAATGAACCAGACAATCCTAGTGAGATTAATGAGTAGAACAGAGACACCACAAAGCAATAATGTCAGCTTTAAAGGAGATAAAGTCACAAATCTGGGAGATACTGAAAAGAAAAACACTACCCACATGCCGGGGAGTAAGAATAATAGAACAGACACTTTTAAAAAGGGAATCTGACAAAGTTAGAAGAAAGCTTAAGTCACATATAGTGATAAGTGAAATATAAGCATGAGTTAATGTTTCTGAAATGCAAAAAAAC
The DNA here is from genome assembly GCF_907164565.1 of Psammomys obesus. Classification (NCBI taxonomy): domain Eukaryota; kingdom Metazoa; phylum Chordata; class Mammalia; order Rodentia; family Muridae; genus Psammomys; species Psammomys obesus. The sequence continues at coordinate 7,578,425 of NW_026592890.1, forward strand.
AATTGTGCTGTGGGTTTGACATGGATTTAGGAATGTGCTGCAAAGGTTTCTGGATGGAAGTTTAGTTCCCAATGTGACAATGCCTCCTCCTCCTCCTCCTCCTCCTCCTCCTGCTTCTTCCTCTACTACGTCTTTCTCTTCCTCCTCTCCTCCTCCTTCTCGTCTTCCTTCTTTTCCTCCCCCTCCTCCCCCCTTTTTTTCTTCTTTTCTTCTTTGAGACAGAATTCTCCAATTATACTACCACTGGGCACCCCAACCTTTAACAAGTAGTTTTTAAAAATATGTGCGTTACAGAAAATTGAGAAAACACCAAAATTATAAAAGTGAAAAAAAAAAAAGACCCTTCTCTACAAATTTAAGCCTATTTCTTTTCTAACCATTTGGATGAAATTGCTTCTAAAATGTCTTTCATTGTTCTTGTTCTCTAAGAGTCCTTTTAATGTATTCAGACCTGTTGGCATGCTGTTTGTTATTTTGTGGACAGATGTTACTACATTGTGCTTTCAGATAGGAGAGCTGTTGGTGTCAGGACAGAAGAGAGGAGCAGGACTTTGGCCCCTTGTTGGATGTCTCTGGGCTATAAGTATTTGGGTTCATTTCTGGTTTGTGTCCTGGTAGATGCTTATGAAATCATCTCACGAGGGATCTGTGCCTTGGATCCCCCTTTAGCATCTGCCAAACATTTAATCAGTCATCATTCTTCTTCCTCAGATCTCTTTCTTATCTTTCCAGTCCTCTTCATCTACCCACTCTGGACTGGGTCCAGGCACCTTGCTGGCAAATCCTAAAAGTCTTTATTTAAGTGTCTGCTCCCTGGGGAGCCTTGTCTCAGCTCTGCATGCAGAACCCAGCCTTGACTTTGTGAGCCCTGAACCCTTCTCCAGGGAGCCTTGATCATACTACGTTATCATTGCTCATTTATTTCCTGTCTCCTGTGGAGATAAAACCCATACCTAAGCTGTCCATCTTGTCTCAGTGTCCAGCATGATGCAGCGTTATTACTTAATAGCAAGGATTATCCTGTAGGAAATGTCATCATAACCCATCTGCTGAGCTGTGGCTATGGTTTACTGTACAGTAGCTTTGCACACATAGCATAGTTCTGGTCCAGCATCATACTGTGCTGGGGTGGCACTGGCCCCTGAGATTGTGAGACCTGGGAGCTAAGGATTCTGCTTCACTCTTCTTAGTGTCCCCAAGGCTGCCATATAGTCACTGAACATCTAGTTTTGGGTGCTTGTGACCTTTCTGAGGATGGGAGGCAACTTAGAAAACAGACAAATAATATACAATTGCAGATTTTCAGATTTTCTCAGAATCTTCTTACCAACATTCAGGCAAGGAAACATTGTCCTCATTGGCAGCAAAATCCTAAGATGGAAATGCTATCCATAGAAAACCTTTAGGAGGGGCTGGGCTTGTGGCTCAGTTTGTAGGCTGTTTGCCTATCATGTACCAAGCTTTGGGGTTCATAAACCAAGGGTGGTGGCACATGCTTGTAATCACAGCATTAGGAAGGTAGAGGCAGGAGGATAAGGAGTTCATAGCCAACCTGAGCTACATAGTGAGCTCAGGGCCAGCCAAGGCTTCAAAAGCAAAACAAAATAAAATGGACCCCTTCTTTCAGGATACCTAGTAAAGTTGCATCCTGGAGAGAGAGGCCTGAGGGCTGGCTACCTACAGCAGGTACCTGGTGTTGAATGCCCATTGCTTTTTAGGAGTCTCTGGGCACAGGAACCTGAGATGGCTTCAAGCCCTTGAACTTTGTATAGTGACAACAAGTTTCCATAGCACAGCGTGTCCGGTTAAAAGGTCAATGGCATCACCCTCCAGGTCATTCACAGCAAGTGTCTTCCAGGCCCACATGCAACTCATGGCAGTGGCCTCTGTGCCCACACGTCATTCACAGACTCAGATGCTGAGTCATAAGTTGTGAATTTCTTGAAGAGGATCCAGAGGTAGCTTGGTTGGTGTCCCAGGGAGAAGGCATGGATTATCTGGGGCAGGTGAGAATGGGGCAAGAGGAGAGGTGGCCAGAACAGGGCAGCTGGAGTCAGCAGCAGACATGTCAGTCAGGCCCAGAGCTTGCAGGAAGGTGTGCTGGAGGAAAAGCCCTCTGAATGATTAATCATGTCCCAGACACGCCAGGGAAAGGGTAAAAGGAGGGGATATGGCTACTACACAAGGGCAAAGGCTGTGCAGCTGGCGTGACAGTGGATGTGGGCAGGCTCAAGGGAACATGGCAGAGACGTCTGAAGGTCCACATGAGCACCAGACACGTAAGTCGACCGGCTGCAATGTAGGGAAGCTGTCAGAGGTCAATGGATATCTCTCAGGCTGACACAAGTAGTTTCAAAGTCCTTGGGGATCAGAGGTCTTTGCTCAGATCTACCAAGTGAGCAAGACGAAACAGGTTTGGATGTGTCATCGTTGTCACTGAGGCATGGTGGATCAATTGTTTTGCTTACGATGTTGGCACTGGGTTTAGAGTAACTCACACCCTCAGCCTAGACTTAATTGCCCCTGGGATGGCTATTCTGTAAACTCAGAAGACGAGGTGGTGTCTCTAGCCAGGCAGCCCCATGAAAGGTCTCTTCCCAGCTCCAGGCTGTCCAAGACACATCAGGGTTCACTCCAGACTCAGTTTCCCTCGTGTGCTTGGTAATGAAATCACCTGACCTGATGCCTTTCTATAAGTGAATCCTATATGTATGTAAAAATGAGTTTCGCTGTTATGACAATTTAAATAATTTAGCTGCATCCTGAATTCAAGAAAAGCCTTTCTCCTGTAAGTTTTTTTTTGTCATGTATTTTATCACAGCAGTAGAAATGAAACCAGAGCACATATGAGCACAGAATGCAAATATTACAAAACAAAAGATTTTATATAAAATCTTGCCTTGTCTTCTCCATGGGTCACCATGTAAGTGACCATTCCTAATTTCTACATTACTTGTCTAATACTTTTTCTTCCCTTCATGCTGACACTTTAACAGAGAACCTATTGGTCTTTCTCCGGCCTTATTTAACTGCTAATTGGTGATGCCATGGCTTATGTAAGCATTTTTCATATTTGTAAACAAGAGTTATTTCTTTTTTTTGCCATCACCATAAGCAACACGATAAATACTTCTGAAATGTCTCTCTGTACAGAATTTTGTTTATCTCAGATAACAGCAGATGTGGGACTATGAAACCAGTCACATACATTTGTGGTCTTGACAGACATTACCAAAATGTGTCCCTAAAAGAATGTACCATTGACTATTCTTGCAAGACATGTATGGACTGGATCATCCGTACCCAATATTACCAACATTGTTTTATCAATCTGATAAGTAAAAATGTCATTTCAGTTTTAATTTGTATTTATTCAAAATGAAGATGGGCATTGTGTAACTGGGCCATTTTTGTGCTATCGTTTCTGTGATGAAATGCCTTAGAGGTTACTTTATGTGCATGGGTATTGGCTTCCATGTTTGTCTATGCACAAACTGTGTGCCTGGTGCCCATGGAGGCCAGAAGGAGGCATCGGAGAGTTCCAGGGACTGGCGTTAAGAAATGGTTGTGTGTGCAGGATCAAACTCGGGTTTTTACAATATCAGCCAGTGTTCTTAAGCTCTGAGCTACCACCCAAGTCCCTTTGTATTTTTTTTAATAGTGTCTCTTATAATAGACTAGAAATTTACCAGGTAAGCTAGGCTGGCCGGCTGGTGAGCTCCAAGGACCTGCTTGTCTCTACCTCTCTCCCCAGCTGAGATGGTAGGAGCTCAGCAACCCCGCCCCCACCTTGCCCCTCTTTGGCCTGGGGATTAAGCTCAGGGCTTCATGCTTATAAGCCAGCATCTTTACTGACTAAGCATCTCTCAGCCTAGTAGTTGTCCCTTAAAAAAGTATGTACTATAGTACTTTGGTAAGATACTAATGCTATTTTTAAGACCCATTAAAATTTTGAGAAAAGTTTTACTAAAGTAGAAAATTGTCATGACTGACTCAGTAATGTCAGGAATGTTCCCCACTGCACTTTTACAGAAAGTACGCACTTGTGGTCATCTACTGTAAAGATAGGCAGGCTTGGTGATTGCTCAACTTGAATTCTCATTCTTTTGTTTGGGGTCCTTTTCAAGTGTGATCCACATAGCAAACAACATATTTGGAATTCCATCACACTTATGATACTAAAAGGCTTCGTTCGTTCCAAGTACCTGATGTACAATTTGAGTCTTTTATTTCTTAAAAAAAAATACACTTTTTTCTCTTAAGTTTATTGTTTGTCAAATTAAAGAAAAATTTTGGTTGTCCTGGCCCACAGCTCCCTTGTGTTTTTTTAGTGTGATTTCACAATGGAGAAAGAAACCAAATAAAGAAACGTAAATATAAAAAAACAAATCCAGTAAAGCAATGGTCGTTTGCTGGCACCACTGAGAGCAGAGTGAGGTGAAGACCCTTGCTGGTAGGTAGAGTCTGACACATCAGTGCAACGAGCTGTGCAAGCTACAGCTCCCTACTGACGGGAGTTCACAGGCAAGTACGGTTGGGTTGTATGGGTTTGGGGAGCAGGGAAGAAGCTCCGCCTCTGGTCTTGGAGCTAGCAAAGCCAGTTCCAGCAGAAACCACACTCTTTAGCTTAGCTGAAGGTTTGCTTTCTTGACTTGGAGGTAAATTCTCTTTTCTTTCATTTTTCTTGGCCTGCAATAGGAAAGCAAATTAGATTGGTGAGAAAGAATCTCACCAATGAAGAGCTGGAAAGGAGTATCAAGTGGGTGATAAATAAATGAAGCAAAACTTAAGTGTAGGCTTTGTCCAAGGTCACTCTTGAGATGTCTTCTGAGTGATGATTTTCATGAAGAAAATACTAGAGTTTGGTGAATAATTCACAGGAGAGGGCGTTCCTAAGTTCTCTGCCTGGTGTTTCTCCTTTCTTCATAATAGAGAATGTAGTTGAGGACTAAATATAACTTTATACTGGCTAAATATAATCATACATTGATTAGTTTTCACATAGAATTTAAGAGATTATTTTTGCAGTGTTTTTTTTCCAACTATTTGATGTTTGAAAGCTGTGATTAGGACATTGCTCAGTTGGTAAGTTTTCTTAGTATCTTCTCTATGAATTTGTAAATACTGCTGATAGTCTTTGGAGGAGGGCTGCTTTCCTTCCTCAGCTGCTTCCAGCTCTGCCCTTTGCACATGTTCCTGTTTGTACTGAATCAGGTGTGGGCTGCCCTAGCTCCCAACTTTTCCCTCCATTTCCTCTCAGGGTCTCAGTTTCTGGGCCTTTCCCATCTGAGATGCAGATAACAGAATGCCATGAAATCACCCAGCGGGGCTATAGGCCTTCCACACACCAGGCAGGGGGACAAGCAAATCTTCTGAGCTCCCAGAGTCTCCATGCCCAACCACAAAGCATAGTGACGATGACATCAATAGTGGTGGCAGCATGAACAGCTGAAGCAGTAGAGTGTCAGCAGCACCATGGGCAACAATAGTAGTAACAGAAGCAACAGTAAATGTGTTGATATCGGTGCCAACACTGATGATAACACCAGCAGCAATAGTAAAAACAACAGAAGGAGGAGTTGCAACAATAAAAGTAACAGCAACAGCTACAGTAACAGCAGCAACAACAGTAACTGTAGCAACAGGAACAGTAATAGCAGCAACAGGTACAGTAGCAACATCAACAGTAGCAACAGAAATAGCAGCAACAGCCACAGTAAGAGCAGAAACAGTTACTGTTATTATAGCAACAGTAACAGCAACAGTAATTGCAGCAAACACCATGGTAATAGCTACAATAGCAGCTGTAATAGCAGCAACAACAGCAACAGTTACAACAGTAGCAACAACAGTAACTGTAACAACAGGAACAGTGACAACAGCAAGAGCAACAATAAAAGCAGCAACAGCAACAACAGTAACAGTAACAATAATAGCAGAAACAACAGTTGTATCAGAAGCAGTGAAGCATCAACAGCAACAGTAAGAGCTACAACAGAAAAAGCTACAGCAACAATTTTAGCAGCAACTTCAACAGTGTGAACAGCAGCAACAACAGTAAGTGCCACAACAGCAACAGCAACAGTGACAGTAGCAACAGGAACAGCAGCAGCAGCAACCGTGGTAATTGCAGCAACAGCAACAGTAACAGCAGCAACAACAGTAACTGCAACAGCAGCACAATAAGAGCAACAATAGTAACAGTGACAGCAGCAACAGTAAGAGCAGCAACAACAGTAAATAGCAGCAACAGCAGCAGTGACCCCAGCAAAAGTGACAGTAAGAGCAGCAACAATAGTGACAGCATCAATGACAGCAGAAGAAACAACAGTAACAGCAACAACAGTAACAGTACCTGCAGCAACAATAGAAACTGTAGCAACAGCAACAGTAACAGTAGCAGAAGTTACAGCAGCATCAGCAATAGTAACAGCAACAAAAGCATCTGCAGCAACAACAGTAACTGCATCAATAGTAACAGCAATAGCAACAACAGGAACAGCAGAAAGAGCAACAGCATCAACAACAGTAACTGAAACAACCATCATAATAACAGACACAACAGCAACTGGCAACAACAGCACCAATAGCAACATTAACAGCAGCAACAACAGTAACTACACCAACAGTAACAGCAGCCACAGCAATGATGACAACAGCATCAACAGTAACTGCAGCAACCGCCACAGCAACTGTAATAGTAACAATAGTAATGGCAGCAACAATGACAATAGCAACAGTGACAATTGCAGCGACAACAGAAACTACAGTAACAGCAGCAACAAGAGTAACTTCAGCAACAGCAACTATAACAGGAACAATAGTAACTGCAGCAACAGCAACAGTAGCAGCAAAAGCAGCAACAGCAGCACCAAAAGCAGCACTAGCAGTGATAACATCAACAGTATTGGCAACAGTCTCAGCAGAAACAGCATGTTTTGCAGCAATGGCAACAAGACCAGTAACTGTTTCATCAGCCCCAGAAATAACAACAGCAGCAGCAGCAACAACAGTGACTTGGTTATAACAGGAGCAGAAGCAACAACAGTGATAACAACAGCAGCTGTGATGATAACATCAATGACAGCAGCAGCAGCAATAGTGGTAATAAGAGCACCAGCTGTACATCTACGCAATGGAATACTACTCAGCAATGAAAAACAAGGAAATCATGAAATTTGCAGGTAAATGGTGGGAACTGGAAAGGATCATCCTGAGTGAGCTGTCCCAGAAGCAGAAAGACACACATGGTATATACTCACTCATATGGACATATAACATAGGATAAACCTACTAAAATCTGTACACCTAAAGACACTAATCTAGAGGGAGGACTCTGGCTAAAATCCTCAATCCCCATCCTGAAAGGCAAAGAGGATGGACATCAGAAGAAGAAGAAGAAGAAAACAGGAAACAAGTTAGGAGCCTCCCACAGAGGGCCTCTGAAAGGCTCTGCCCTGCAGACTATCAAAGCAGATGTTGAGACTTATGGCCAAACTTTGGGCAGAGCGCAGGGAATCTTATGAAAGAAGGGGGAGATAGAAAGACCTGGAGGGGACAGGAGCTCCACAAGGAGAGCAACAGAAACAAAATATCTGGGCACAGGGGTCTTTTCTGAGACTGATACTCCAACCAAGGACCTTTCATGGAGATAACCTGGAACCCCTGCACAGATGGAGCCCATGGCAGTTCAGTATCCAAGTGGGTTCCATTGTAATAGGAACAGGGACTATCTCTGACATAAACTGATTAGCCTGCTCTTTGATCACCTCCCCCTGAGGGGGAGCAGCCTTACCAGGCCATAGAAGATGACAATGCAGCCACTCCTGATGAGACCTAACAGGCTAGGATCAGAAGGAAAATAAGACCTCCCCTACCAGTGGACTTGGGGAGGGGCATGCGTGGAGAAGGGGGAGGAAGGGAGGGGTTGGGAGGGGAGAAGAGAGGGAACTAGAGGGGGGATACAAAGTAAATAAAGTGTAATCAAAAATAAAATAAAATAAAAATGAAAAAAAAAGAGCACCAGCTGAATTAGCAACAGCAGCAGCAGTAACAATAATGGCAGCAACAGCATTATCGCCAATAACAGTAGCCACAGAAGAAGTAGCTGCTTTGGTATCAGTATCAATAATATCTGCAGCATCAACAGGAGCACCAATAGCAGATCAAGAGCAATAGCTGCATTAAAATGAGTCACAGTCACATTAACAGCATCCGTAGTAGCAGCAGCAACAACAGTAGCAGCAGCAAGAGCAAACTGCATTCGTACCAGCGACAACGTCCATCATCATCAACAGCAGCCAGCAACCACCATAACATCAGCAACAGCAGGACCAACAGCATCAGAAACAGCACAACAGTAGTTGCGGCAGCAGTGACATACGTCAGTTACAATAGCAACAGCAGCAATCAATCGTAATGGCGGCAGCTTCAGCAGTCACAACCGCAACAGTTGCAGTAGTGACAGCAGCAGCGGTATCGTCAATTACAGCGGCAACAATAACAGAGGCATTAATGCCAGCAACAACAATGGCAGCAACAATGGTATCAACAACAGCAGCATTAGCAACAGCAGCTGTGTCAACAGCCATGGGGGCCCCCAGCAAAACCAGCACTAACAGCAGCAATGACAAGTAGCACGATGTGAGAAACAGCCCCAGCAACATCAGCCTCCACAACAGAGGCAGCAAGAACAGCAGCAGGCGGGCTGAATGACAGACACTGCCTGAATGCCTTAACTGCATGCAAGTGTAGCTGCCGTGTCCTAGGTGTGAGCAACCTTCTCATAAGGGAGCCTATGGCCCTGGAACCTGGCCGGATAGCGACAAAGCTGTCTATCTCTGTGCCTGCGTTCTTTTCAGGTGTCGATGGGTTTAATGGTAAAGACCCATTTCGTAGGGCTGTTAGGAGCATTTGATGAGGGAGTGCATTGGAAAGCACTAGTTGAGGGACCTAGAAAAAAAATTTGCCCCATCTCCTCCTGCCCCATTTACGGAAAAGGAGGCAGGTTTAGGAGATGAAATGAAGTGCAGATGGTCAGACAGGCTGTGTTTGTAACTAGGTAGACTTAGAATCCTTGCTGGCAAAAAAGGGGCTCCGTCACAGCACTGTCCTCTATGTCTGAGACACACAGCAGAGCTGTGTTCACAGCACCAACTTCGTGGCCTGCCCTCCTGCTTGCGGACACTCTGCCCTTGCCCCTCTACGCAGGGAACACCGCGCTTAGAAAGGTGCCTTCACCTGGGGTTGGGCTTTAGCGCAGGCTCTTCAAATGCAAATAATCACAAGAACTAGACAGTAAGAGAAGTGGTCCTGGCCCAGGGCAATAGGAACGGTGGACTGTGGTGGCTTTAAAGAGTAGAGCTACCATCCAGCAGCTCCCACATATTACCAACAAGAGGAAATGCCTGTTCTAGGTTCCCATATCTGGTTTTGTTACAGATCCTGGAAGTTCAGCTTATGTGCCATTTCTCACTTCAGAAGAGATCATGTGGTCAGAAAAAGAACTCAGTGTCCCATGTTGGTGGTTGATCCAGTGCAATGTTAATTGTTAATTATTGACCCCCTTCAAGATCTGGCTACCCCCAGATGAGCACATTCTCACATACACCAAGTGATGCTGTGTAACTTTGCCTTCCAAATTATCCCTTCCTGCCTGCAGCCTGGACTAGACAGAAGAGAGGTAGGCAGAGCCAAGATTCATGGTCTTTTTTTTGGGGGGGGGTCACAGAAGGATCACGGAAGAGAGAGGTGCAGGAGAGAAAGGAGGGGGGAAAAGGAGCATGTCGCCATGGGTCAGCATGAACCAGAAGCATGTGGCTGAGAGTAGCTTGCTCTGAGGACTGGCCGGATGGAGCAGAAGTAGCCCAGTTGGAATATGTGCAAGTAATTATGGGGGTTTTGCCTGGGGGGCAAATAAGAGAGCTTATGGGGTTAACACCTGCTCAGTCCTAGTGTTCTAAGGCATATTAAAAATCCAGCAGGTTTCTGTGTCTTTTATTTATGTAATAGAGGGTTAAGGAATAACTGCCGATAAATTAACATGTTTATTAATAATAATATTAATAATCATATGAATCAATATAAATTATTCATAATCTTTCTACAGTCCCATGACTGCCTGTGTGTGACAATCGGCCCAGCTGAGGCCTGTGTTCTCAAGTGTGGTTCAAGGATACTGGGTTTCAGCGGCATGCCACCTGAGTATCAGGTGTGTTCCACACTGAACAGATAGAAGCTTTCTGTCTTTATCAAGCTGACGACGCTTGCTTTTATGCCCAAAGAAATCCCTTTGCATAAGCTTCTCTTCAGCATGTCTGAGCTGTCAGCCTCACTGCTCTTGTACTGGGTCATGGTCAAGTGAAAAGAAGGTTGTGTGAACATGAGCACAGTGACCCCTTGGCAGTCCAACAGGGAACTGAGGTGTCCGCAAAGAGCCTGCCTACAAGGGTGGGTAGCTTATACAGTGTGGACACACCAGGCGAAGGAAAGAGATAAATATGCACCTTTTTATCATGGCACACAGAGAGCGAGCAACATAAAATCATATGCAGATATGAATTTCTCCTTCTTGAAATTTCCATTGAATATTTTCAAACTGCAATGGAAGCTAAGGGAGCACAGGTTATTGAAAGAATGGAAATAAAAACCACAGATAAGGAAAACTACTTGAATAGAGCTACTCTTATTTTATTTTCAATATTGTTTTATAGTTGCATGTCTATGTATTTATGCTATATTTACCCAAATGGAAGATAAACACTTTTCTATGCTTTGTTTTCTTTCCAATAACAATGCATTTTGAGAACTTTTCTTATCAGTGGATATAGAGCTGTTTCATGCTTTTTAGTGGCTGTACTGTGCTGTGCTGTATGGCATGTAATAATTTATTCAGCTGGATTGTCAACTGAAGGGCATTTATGTTACTTCTAACCTCTTGTCACATTGAAAGATCCTTTAATGGTTAGTCCTCCCCACACATTTCTCACATGTCAATTTCAAGAGGAGGCGACTGGGTAAAAAGACACGATCATCGTGTCTCTATGGTTGGGCTGACCACCATGAAGGGTTCAGCGCGTCATCCGCAGCCATGTGGGGGCTGCTGGGTCCAGCACATTCTTCTCCAGTACAGCGTGTTCCAGGGGTAGTCTCATCTCTGATGACCCGGAGGAATGCTGGTGCTGGGTCAGTCCACATTTTTCTGGTTATGAGGGATGTGGGACTAACTTTCATGGACGTGTGAGCTAGTTGCCTTTGCTTTCTGCTGAGTCAGCGCTCCCAGCTCCTTCCCGTCCCCTGCTCTTGGGCAGACATTCTCACGGTCTGTTTTTGGTTTTTCAAGACAGGGTTCCTCCATATAGCCCTGGCTTGTTCCAGAACTCACTCTGTAGACCAGTTTGGCCTAGAACTCACAGAGATCCCCTTGCCTGCCTCTGTCTGCTGAGTGCTGGGCTAAAGGCATGTGCTGCCACCACCTGGCCCTCAGGGTTTTGCTCAGGAAGCCAGCCCTTTATATACTACTAAACTCTCTTTTTGGGTTTACCAGTGACGACAATGGTTCAGTTCAGTTTTGGGTTTTTGAGAATGCAGACAGACTATTCTTTCTCCTATAGGCTCCTGGAATTTTTTTTTTTTTTTGTATTTTTATTTTTTCTCACATTTAGAGAGACCTTCCCTATTATGAAGGTATGAATTATTACCAATCCTTCTATGGCATTTTCACTAATTTCTTGTCTCTTTTTTGATGTTTAATGCTCTGATGTAGTTTGCCTTGATCCCATGATATGACATATGGATTCAGCCTACTCTTTCTGCCCAGTTGGATCCAGAAGTGTCTCTAAACGTCTGTGGAGTTCATTCAGGGAGCCCAAGGTCTTACCTGTGCATGTTCTCGGTGTCCTCAATGGTCTCAGGCAGAGCTTTCCCTTTGGTCTCGGGTAGCAGCAGCACAAGTGCTCCGGCAACAAGACCAACCACACCTGAGACACATAGCAGAGCCACATCAAGCTCCAGAAAGGCAAGGCGGCCTCTATAATCAGGGCTCCCCTTGTTTCCCTTTCTCTTTTGAGGGCAATGTTTTCCCATTCTTATTTATAGACTCCTTTGCCACCTTTCAACACCCTATTTTCCGTCATAAATAATGTACCCAATGCCAAACACTACAACTCCTTTTAGGGGAATGAAATACTTAACATTTTGAGTCAAAGTTATTCTAGGCTATGGGACATTGCCACAGTGTTAAGAAAATTCAGAGTTAAAAAATAACTCTGAAAAAAAAAAAAAAAAAAACAACCCTAACCATGTGAAGAACATAGCTCTGCCAATATAAAGTATTTAGCATTGGGAGCAAGTCAGAAGCTTGGACCATTGCTAGCAAACAGGGCTGGGAAGAAATCTCAGTGGGGTCGAGGCACTTTGCTGAGCTTGATGATGGGAGTTCAATCCCCAGGACCCACCCACATGGTTGGAGGAGAGACCTCTACATTGCTGCACGGCATGTGTGCGAACGCACACGCACTCACGCATACCACGAATGAATAGAATGAAGTCCTTTTAATAAAAGGCAGTGCATTTGGTGTTACTGTGTATGTAATACCATCACAAAGCATCATGAAGCCATTCAGTTCAAGTACAGATGCTCAGAGCCATGAGGATGGCAGCACTCAGCTGTAACTTGGGAGACTAAGGTGGGAGAATTGTGAATTCAAGGGTAGTATGACTTATATAATGAGGCTCTGTCTCTGTGCCATTTAATTTTAAAAAGTTAAACATTTTCTTTTATGTATGCGATTGTTTTGCCTGCATGGGTCTCTGTGTACCATGTGGTACAGCGTTGCTGAGCCCAGAAGAAGGCATTGGATCCTCTGGATAGTTGTTAGTTGCTATGTTGCAAGGGCATCCAGTGACCCTAACCACTAAACAGTCACTCAGCCCCTTGGTTAGTTTTTATTATAAACTTGGCGTAACCTAGAGTCACTTGGGAAGCAGGAATCTCATTTGAGTAATTGCCCAGATCAGATTGGCCTGTGGCCACCTCTGCAAGAGATTTTCTTGATTGGTGATTGATGTAGGAGGCCCCAGTCCACTGTGAGCAGCACCATTCCTAAGCAGGTGGGCCTGAGAAAGCCAGAGAGTGAGTCAGGAAGCAGGGCTCCTCTATGGTTCCTGTCTCTGAGTTCCTGCCTTGAATTCCCTCAGTGATGGACTGTGACCTGGAAGTGTAAGCCAAATAAGCCTTTTCCTCTTCTAAGCTGCTTTTGGTCAGAGGGGTTTTGTTGTCGTTTTTTTTAAATTTTATTGCAAGTAACAGAAAGGAATCTAGAACAGTCTTAAAAGCTGTTAGTGGTAGAGAGCTTGCTTAGCATGTGTGAGGCCCTAGATTCAAACCCCAGTGCAGAAAAGTAATGCAGGCCGAACTCAGGGGTGGAACGGCCACTTAGTTTCTCTTGTTCTCTTTTAGTCTCTAGTTTTCAGTAACAACCACATTAATATTTTTTGCTTTTTTATTAATATTGGAGATACATAACTTTAAGAGGCGTGCTTTGGTTTTGTTTCTCTGTAACAAATGGGAAATGGGGTGCCAGTTCTTCATTAGTTTGGGGTTTCAAAGAACTTCATGCTGGACTTCATAAAACAGCAGAAATGGACCCACGGGACATTGAGCTCAAGCACTACCTCAGTACGGAGTACCTGGGTCCGATTCTGACTTTTGGCTGCTTGGTCTGAGGACCTGGGGAGTCCTGAGATTGTTCCAACTTTCTGCTCTTTGTCACATGACATAATCTACCTCATAGGCTTGTTCTGAGGTGAAGAAATGCTTGTCAAGTCCTTAGGATAAGTCCCCACTCAGGCTATGAACTATAGACACGGCTGAGAATAATTAACTTTTCTGAACCTCCCAGGATGATCTGTACTGTAATGAGTAGCAAATGCAAGCAGGACCCAGCTACTTCAGCTGACTCAGAGGCTCTTCCCCTTACAGGCTTACACCACGTAGCCGTGTCATCTTGACATAGCCTAGAATCAAGCAAGAGACCCTCAGTGAGCCTCTGACACCCTTGTCTTCATCGGGTTGGCCTGTGGGCGTGTCTATGGGGAGTTGTCTTATCTGATGTGGGAAGACCCCGCCCACTGTTGGTGGTCTCATTCCCTAAGCAGGGGGTTCTCAGTTGAATAGGAGTTGAAAATTCATGTGAGCATAAGCAAGCAAGCAAGCAAGCGATCGTGCTTGCACTAATCTCTGCTCCTGACTGTGGATGTGATGCCACTAGCTGCTTGAAGTTACCATTTTGACTCTCAAACAGTGTGGATTATGACCTGGAATTGTATGCTAGGACAAACCCCTTTCTTCCCCATATTGCATTTTTGTCAGGGTGTCTTGTCACAGCAACAGAAATGAAACTGGGCAGGAGCCCAGATCCTCCTGCACCTAATTCCTCAAGTGCTGGGTTCGCAGAAGTGACCTACCATGTCTCTCTAGCTCTGAGCGTCTGAAGAGGGGAAGGTCCAGCGAATGGCAGAACACACAAGCTTAGCATTTTATACACGGCAGGATCAGCCCTGCTAAACCAGGATATTGTTACCCACTTTTCCTGTGCTCGGCATCTGCTTTCTCCTGCTGTTGTAGATGGCTCTGGGCATGTGCCCATGCTAAACAAATGCTGTGCCACCGTCCTCCAGTGCACTCTTAGCCAGTATTTTTAGGCTTCTCAGATTAAACAGCTCATTTCAGAGGGGGGTGGGAGGGAGAAGTTAGGTTAAAGTGGGCAAAGGAAGATGACAAAACCCTCTCAGAAGTGACCTTGGGACTGTCTTTGACTTTGCTATCATCTTTGAAATACAGCTCTGGCTTTTGTGTCCTCCAGGGGAAGGTGAGATTGGGCAAGGGACCACACCACTTCATACATGCCTCAACTCCTCTTAGACCTGCTAAAAAGTGGTGGTTACAGAAACTGGAGCCCCTATTTGCTGCCAGAAATGTCCTGCTAAGCCCTCAGCTGACACCGCCTACCAAGGATCAGGAGCCTCTAACTCCTACCTGGAGAGAAGGGGTTGGGTATGATAGGTACTTTCTGAGGAAGCAGGGGGGCTCTGGAACAGACTCCTCAGCCGATACTTGGGAGTCAGAGATCGGAGGCACGTGCCTCCAGTCAGCAGGCCGCATAACTGTGATTATCTCAGGGTAAAGCGCCCGTGTGCTATCTACACTGGCCATCTTGCTTGTGTGATGGAACGTGGTGAATTCTCCGGGTCTGTTTTGATGGAGAGTTGTAGCAACAGCTTGAAATTTTCCTTGGCAGGTCTTCAGGCATGGAAAACTTCCCTCTCACAAAACCCTCGAGAACAAGGCAACAGAAGGAAGAAGCCAGCACAAGTGGAGGGGGCAGTGTGTAGCTCCACGAGAGCAGTGGTGCGTGCCTTTGGCAGGGAGTCCAGGGGAAAGGTCGGTGTGGTGAGTCCTGGGAAAGGGGTAGCTTTAATTAAGTCTAAAAGGCTCTCTGAGTGGATCTGAAAGTAGACTGACATGGTGCACCAAGGCTCCACAGTTACCCTGAGCAGGTACATGTGAGCTTGGGTCCGTATCTAGCCATCCCTGTGGTTGCGTGTAGGCTGGAGAGGGAGTTGTGTTCGGGGAAACGTCTTTTCTTCTCATCTTGCCTTTAATTTTGTGCTTCTAAAGCATTAGTCTCATAGCCTAGTGTTAGTACTGACTTGGGAGCATTAAAATAATACTGACAGTATTGCTGATCACTAGCAATTAAGCCTCTGGGGATCTCTCACCAAATACCACCAGCGGGAACTCCAGCCAGATGTCGGTGAGACGGTAGACCAGGAAAGGTGTGATGATGCCGCCAATGTCACACATGGAGGAGCAGACGAGGACGCCGAGATTCCTGAGTCACAGAGAACCAGTTTAAGTCTTTGACTTCTTACAGCAGTTACATGCCTATATAATCACTTTCCCCAAACTGCTAAATGTCTGAGACCCAGTGATTCTGTGCAGAAATGAGGTGCGGACATGATCTTGTCTGTGGTCTGTTGTTTTGTTTTGTTTTTGTTGTTTGTTTGCTATAAGCCTTGAGGCTGGACGGAGAGTGATGCTCACTTTTCTTTCCATCACATGACTACCCATGCCATGTCTGTGGTTTCCATAGAGCCATTCAGCTGCTCTGGTCACTCTCTACATTGTGGTCTAGCTCCTGAGTCTTGTGGCTTCTAGGCAATGTTCAGTCTGTAAGCCCGAGTGTGGGCTGTCGGCTACTGTCTTTGAACACCCACCTAGCTCCTCACTGTGCTTTGAGAAGTAAGGCTCTCTAGTGCAAAGCCAAGTATTTGCCCTCACCTGATGTACGTGGGGTAGAGCTCAGTGTTGACCAGGCAGACCATCTCATAGGCCATGGTGATGCCCATTCTGCCCAAGCACGCGATGGTAATTTTCAGCCAGTGTAGATCTGCGGGGGGGGGGGGGGGGG
>NW_026592890.1:7594996-7600068 GCF_907164565.1 Psammomys obesus
GTGGGGGGGGCGGGGGGGGGGGGGGGGGGGGGGGGGGGGGGGGGGGAATCCAGAACTCATCCATTCTGCATACGATCACTTTTCCTCAAACTGTGCTCCAGAGTGGGCTGGCAAGGACAAGCTCCATGGTGCAGAAACGAGACAGGGAAGGAGGGATGGTTCTCTACAGAGGTGAGTCAAATGCAGCAGCCTCTGCAGAAGTGTGTGCTCTAACGTTAGCTCTGTGTGCACGCATGCACGTGCAGGTGGATCAGAGGTTGATGCCGTACGTCTCCCTCAGTCAGCCCACATCTTCTACAGCACAGCGGGAACCCAGAGGTCGCCAGTTCAGACAGCTCAGCTAGCCGACTTACTCTAGGGAGCTATGTCTTTGCCTCCTACGTGCTGAGACTGTGCCATGCTTGCCAGAATTTATGTGGGTTCTGATGAGCCGAACTCTGGTCCTCAGATTTCCACAGGAAGTGTTTTACACATGGATCCATCTCTCAAGGATTAATGGTTTCTCTAAAAAAAATGTGTGGAACTGGAGAGATGGCTCTCTGATTAAGAATAATTGCTGCTCTTGCAAAGGACCCAGATTTGATTCCCAGCACCCATAGCAGGCTTCTCACAACTACCTGCAATTCTAGCTCCAGGGGATCAGATACCCTCTTATGCTCCCATGTACACGCACCCATGTACAAACATACATAAAATATACACATACGTAAAACATTTTAAAGTTAAGTTTAAAAAGTGTAGCTTAGGTTCATAGAAAAATGAAGGGACAGATTTTCCACAGCTTTCCCACTGGCATACAAGCAACCTCCTCCATTATCAATATTCCTCCCAGTGCAGCCATCTACACAAACTGACGACTCTGCATTGATAAATCATGGTCACACAGTGTCCGTCGCTGACCCAAGGAGCTACTCTAAGTGGGTCTGGGCATATATGAATACATGTTCCTGGCATTATGTCACACAGAGGGTTTTCTTGCCCTGAAAGTCCTCTGCCCTTTGCCTTTCCCCTCTGCTTCTGGCCAGTCCTGACCTTTCTATTCTCACCATAGTTCTACCTCAAAGAGATTTGTAAACCTCAGCTTTTAAGGACAGCAGTATGACACTAGTTTCCAAAGTTGGGGTACCATCATGGAGGTTGTCCTAGAGAGCCAGGAAACTGTGGGCATATTGTAAGTGATTGCTGTTCTATCATGGCCTCAAACAAAGCTCCATGTGGCTAAAAAGATTGTTTCACGGCCTTTTGACCCATAAGGAAAGATATAAGATAGTTGCTGATGCCGTGAGGTTTTTCTCATTTACAGTGCATGATTATACAGAGGTCAAGGAATTGGTGGAATGTTCTAGAGCAAGGCTTTGTGCTGGGCCTGCCTTCCTCAAATCCCTCGTGCTCTGAACTTACCAGCAGGGATAAAAACTGAAGCTAGACAGGCTGCTCCAGCCACCGTATTTGCCGCAGCCCAAGGATAGCGGCGACCAACACGGTCTATGGTGAGGATGATGATGAAGGCAGCTGGGAACTCCATCAGGGCAGAGTAGAAGAAATCCAGGTAGATGTTGCTGCCTGCAAGGCCCATGTGCATGATAAGGCCCTGGTAGAGAACAGAGCTCGTGAACCTGAGCAGAGAGGAGAGCCAGGGTCAAGCTGAGCACTGAGCACACGTTCCCGCAGGAGAGGCTTTGGGGAGGAAGAAGAGTTGGTGGTAGGTGACCTTTGTCTGTGACCTTTTCTCTAGTGTTCCATCTGTGCCATTGTTTTTATACCCACTACTTTACTGTGGCTGGAGGTGCCAGAGAGGCAGAAACCTGGAAACAGCTGGGAAACATCTGGGGCCATTCATTGGCCCAGTGAGAAGCTGAGAAGTCCTGATGGAATGATTACATGGACTAATAGCCAATGGCTGGCTCATGGTTGGCAACCACTTCCCCCTTTATATTTTTATGTGAGTATTTAATGTAATGTTGTTTATGTATTTGGGTGTGCATGTGTGTGTGTTTGTATGCTTGTATAATTGTTCGTGTGTGTGTGTGTGTGTGTGTGTGTGTGTGAAGGTATATGTGCAGGCCAGAAGCTGATGTCATGCATTTCCTTCTATTTCTCTCCCCCTTGCTTTTTGAGACAGAGCCTCTCTCTGAACCTGAACACCATGATCATTTAGGCTGACTGTCCATCAAGCCCCAGGGATCCACTGTTTTCACTTCCCAGCACTAGGACAATAGGCACATGCCTTCAAATCCAGCTTTTTATGTGGCGTGGAGCATCCAAATGCACGACCTCATGCTTGTTCGGCAGGTACTTAACCCACCGAACCACCTTCTAGGCTCTTTGTGGTCTTCTAATGCATTTTGGATGTAAAGACTTGGACTACTTCATTCAGACTTCATGAACCTGAAGACCCAATGTATGTCTTCTCAATGGTTTCTTCCCCGGCCTGTCCCAACTGCCCTTCTGACAAGTGTTTCAAATTATGTTAACTTAAAAGAATGGAAGATCTGAGGCTGATGGGCCAGAGTCCATATTCAGAAGGAAAGGCGAGTGAGGTCAAAGGTCAAAGCTGCCTGTGCCATGCCGTACCCTGACATCTGTGGCTCTTCCCAGCAAGGGCAGGTCTTTCTGAAGCCACTGTGGGGAGCAGAGCTCACTGTGGGGAAATAGCCTCCTCTTTATGGAGGTCATCACACTGACCCCCACAGCTCTGAGAGCGCCTGCACACGGCCAGCCTCGAGAGGCTCGGTCCCTGTATTGTAGAGTCAGTGCTGTCGACTTCATACATTTTGGAGTGGGTTTGTTTGTTTGTTTGTTTGTTTTCCCTCCCAAGTAAAAAGGGTAGGAGAGGCCTCTCCTCCCTAGCTTTGTACATCTGTAGAGATCTAAAAGCAGATCAAATAATCTATACTAATACTTCTCAATTTGGATTATATATTAGAACCATTTGGAGAGTTAAAAAAAAAAAAAAAAAAGAAAAAACCAAAACAACAACATACACCAAAAACCTTATTGGTTTTTAAGGAGCCGCAGGCCAGGGCTCCTTAAATATTTTTACACTTTCTTCTTCTTTCACCCAAGAAATTTTTATGAGACCCCCAAGTATATAGGCATATAAAATAGGTATTCAAATCTAACATTTGCTGATACTCATAAAGAAATTTATTTTAAAATAATTCTTTGGTCTATGTATAATTTTGCCATCTGTTATGATGAAAGTAGAATTGTATATTAATGATATGGAGACACATACTTGTTTTTTAAAACATTCCTTTATTTTCAGTTTGTGTGTATCGGTGCTTTACCTGCATGTAAACGCATATGCCTGGTGCCTATGGAGGCCAGAAGATGGTGACAAATCTCTTGAAACTGGAGTTACTGGCAGTGGGAACCACAATGTGGGTGCTGGATTCTGAACCCAGGTCCTCTTCAAGAGCCACAAGTACTTTTAACGACTGAGTCGTCTTCCCAGCCGCATATTTATTTTTATGTGAGTAATTAAATATTGAGTTTTTGATGCCGTCGGACAAACGGCATCTTCAATATTTTTCAGAACTGACCAATACTTTTCTTTTATAATTGTCATTTCGGAGAAATGCCACTTCCTATAAATACACAGTACAAAATAACAGAAGTACTCTGAGGACCACTTCCATAAATTGTTGGAAATTTGGGGCTGGAGAGATGGCACAGCGGTTAAGAGATGGCTCACCGGTTGCTCTTCCGGAGAGCCCAGGTTTAATTCCCAGAACCCACGTGGCAGCTCACAACTCCCTGTAACTCCACGTCTAGGGGATCAGACCCCTTGCACATCCATGCAGGCAAAATACCAATGCACATAAAAAAAAAAAAAAAGATTTTAAAAAATTGTTGAAAATTCTGTCCCATCCCAAGCCAATTTTGCATTTGTCTGAAGGAAGTGTTACCAGGTAAGCCTGCTGTCTGTGAGAAACAGGTCAATGTCTTCTGTTGGTGCTAATTTGAGGTGAGGTGTGCTTTTCCCTCTCTTTACTATGAGCGACTGTAATTGTATGAATGTATAAGCATTTTAAGTTAACACAAAGGATTGCCTTACCAACTGTACATCAAAATCAAAGTATGTTTCCTTATCTGAGGGGTTCTGACCAGGTCAAGGAAGGAAGGGTTCAGTTTCTCGCCAGCATCCTCGTCTGCCCTCAGGCTCTAAGAGAAGAACAAGAAGGTGTTTTCTGTTAGAAAGGTCTCCAAGTCATAAAGAGAATAGCGGCCACACTCACTACTGAGAATCCATCATGGGCCCAGCTCTATGCTGGCCACACAGCACACAGTCTTATTTAATATTTACCCTCGAAGTTAGGGTCTGTTTTCCACTCCATTGTACAGCAGAAGAGCTGGGACATAGAACAGATAGGTCGCTCATGGCCTGTGATTTGTAAGGTACACTGGGGTACCATGGGAACCCAGCTCTGCGGTCCTGAGTGGCCCATCTGTGGCTGACTGGGAAGGAAGCTCAGGCCTGAGACCATGAGATCGAGACTTGGCACCAGCATCACTTGGAGCTCAGTAGGAATAAAGTACCGGGAGGCCGAGGAGATGGTGCAGCAGTTAAAGCACCCGACGTGCAAGCATGAGGATTAGAGTTCAGATTCCTGGAATCATCTAAATGCTGGCTGGGTGTGGCCTGTAATTCCCAGAGCAAGTTGGCTAGCAAGACTAGCCTCATCAGTGAGCTCTGGGTTTGATTGAGAGACCTTGCTTAATGAATTAGGTGGAAGGGTGATGAAAGATGATTATTGACATCACACACACGCACACATGCACACACGCACGAGCATGCATGCACAGTCTCTGAGTCTCTCAAAAGTCATGCAAATGTCAAAGTCTCACAGTAACCCATGCTACGTTCTCATTTGGAAATGATTTACTCTTATTGTGACGTAATTTTCTTTTTCTTTCGAGGCAGAATCTCTGCCTGGGCTAGCCTTGAACTCACTATGTAGTCAAGGATGACCCAACTGCTGAGCCTCCTGCTTCCACCACCTTCGAAGTGCTAGAGTTAGGCACACACACACACACACACACACACACACACACACACACACACACAC
>NW_026592890.1:7600078-7761426 GCF_907164565.1 Psammomys obesus
CACACACACACACACACACACACACACACACACACACACACACACACAGGTTTCATCAGCACTGGGAACTGAACCCACAGATTCATTCATGCTAGGCAAGCATTGTGTCAACTAAGCTACATCTCAAATTTCTAATAGAATCCCTTTCTCCTTTCCAGTCCCATCAGACAAGAAGGTTTGAGTTCAGAGTGGGGAGAGATACTAACGGCAAAATCTGAAACAGACCAAATGGCTGCATCCAAAATGCTTACAATTGTATGAAATTATTTGTTTCAAACTCTGCTATATGGATCCAGAAAGCTGGGAAAGCAAGAAACCGAATAATATCCACCGATACAGAACAGCCCTGATTTGTACAAGATAGAAACACTTTTTCTCAGACTTGTGAAAAACAAACAAATAGACAACCTGGTTTATTTTTGAATCTGATATTTGCCAACTGTTTAGTCTCCCAGGGAACACAAGTCTTGGGCATGAAATATTCTATCGTATTTTCCTATAGTGAGGTCAAAATGCATGTGGGCCCCATGCCTCTCCGTTGGGATGGCTAGCACACAAGGCATGTTTTCTGTACCCTGCCTTCTCACTAGCCCCCCTCCCCCCATTTGACACCCAAGGCCTCAACTTACCTGAAGAGAGACTGGCACTGATTTTCCATTTTTCTTAGCAATGTGTTTAATTATCTTCATGGCTTTTGCATTTTTGTTCTGGGAGATGAGCCATCTTGGAGATTCTGGTATGCACCTAGGGTATAAGGACAGATGGTATTTTGCTGCCTCCCCATTGCCGATGTAGGAGCATATGGCACAGGGAGGTTCAGCTGGACCTACCAAGGAGGCTGAGAACACTGTGCAGAGCATGTAAGGCTCTGTCCTCCCCGAAGGGCTGACTTGTAGTCAGCACATGCCCAGGAGGCCTTCAGGCTCTCCTCACTGGACAGCGGCAAGTGAGCTGCTGAGCAGGGTGCCACTGCATATGCAGCTTGTGGAATCCTGAAGAGGGCTGAGGAGCTGTGGGAGGGGTGAAGAGGGGTGAGCTTGAGAACTAGGGTCAAGAAATAGAGGTGGGAGTTGCAAATCGTCGTGGAAGGAAACATGAGGTAAGGTTCTGAGGTCAGGTAGTGGGCAGAATGCAGAAACTCAAACTGAATGGTTTGAGCTTGGCCTAACAGACTTAAGAAGGCCCTGCAAGTCCCAGGGTGCTGCTCTAAGCAAGGGCCCTGTGTCCTGACCTAGCAGGGTCAAGCAGCCATGGCAAGTCCCTGAGGGCCCATATCTAGAAGTGCTTCAGAGCAGTCAAGGTCAGGGTGAATGGAGGTGGGGGTGGAGAGGTTGGCCAGCCAGCCAAGTTGGAAGCCAGAGGGCTAGGCTCACAGGGTTAAAGGCATAAGAGCTGGAAGTCTTGATGGCTCACTGCTCTGGGACAGGTAGGGCCCAGAGGGCCATGTGGAGTGGACTATGGTGACCCCATAGTCACCATAGAGGGGTCAAGATGCGGAGTGTGGCCTGCTCAGCAGCCAGCCCCTGGGACGCTGTTTTTTCTAGCTAGAGAGCAATTTTTCTAGCTGTTCATAATAAGTTCTAGTGACTTCCCCACTATTGCCTGATCTTGGGGGTGGGAAAGAAGTGGCGACTTGGGAGAAAGTCTGGACAGCCTACAGATGGGATTTGCAGTGGTCCAGGCTTTCCTGAGAGCACCAGGGCAGGAAACTCTGGCTCAACCCAAGCTGAGATGTGTGTGTAGGCTCTGGGCTCATTCGACGGCTTGCTGGATGCACACACAGCGGCTCTCTGTGTTCATGTGAAGTTTGGACAGTCACTGGGGCCTTACTCTGGGAGTGCCTGGGACAGAAGCTCCCACAGAGCCTGATATTACCTAACTCACCGAGATTTAGCCGCAGGTTTACCGATGTTGGGGAGGCTCCACCAGGGCTAGGAAGTAACTGATGGAGGTGTCAGGGGAGAGGAAGATTAACCAGAACTTCCTGCAGCCCCCACCTCTACATCTGTCCCTGAATCCCCCTTCCTCTACAGTGCTACCAGCTCGCTTTGTTTCAGTTATCAGTATGGTCTATCTGGATTGCCATGTTGGCCTTTTTTTTTTTTTTAATAATTGCTGTTATGATTGATTGGAGATGTCTGCCTTGGTCACACCTATGGGAAAGTAGTGATTAGGCATATGCCACTCTGCCTGGATAAGAAAGGGCAACATTGTTGACTTTTTTAAAGGGTGTGTCACCCAAACTGTACCCTAGCTGTTGGGAGTCAGACATCAGATAAATAACATGAGATGAAAGAAACAGGTCACAACTATCTTGTGTCCCAAGCCAAAGAACATTGGACTTCTAGCAGGAGACTGTAATTTTTATTTAATCAACAGGTATTTGGCTTTCTTGTGAAACAGGCATGGAGAGGGAAGCATTATCATTTACAAGCAGGACGTTCATGGAAAAGAAAGACTTAGATGAAATAGATTATCCTGTTGCATCTTCTTTTCGTTCCTAAGAGACTTACCAGAAATAGAGCAGGAAGAAGAAGTTGGGCAGAGTCACGGCAAACTGCAGCCACCTCCAATGGGGAATCAGGCAGGCCACCCCTGCCAGTACCAGGAGCCCAGCAGTAAAGGCGACTTGGTAAAAAATCCCCACTGTTCTGCGATAGCCCAACCCAACAAATTCTGTAACTGCAGAAAAGAATCCACATTGTCAGCAAAATGAGCCAAAGGGGGCTTCCAATCTTAAGGCAACCAGCTGAAAAATACGGGCTTAATTTAGAAATTTCTACACATCTCTTCAAACAATGTAAAACGTGTGTGTTGGGCATTTTGTTGCGGTTATTGCTATAGTATTAATTAATAAACTCGCATTAACTGACCGATGTTAACAAAATGAACAGATTTCTGTAAATCTGCTTGATTTACAGAAAAATTTCAGGCACAAGGCATAGGCATGGTACCTCATGCCTATAATCCCAGTACTTGGGAGGCAGAGGCAGGGGATTTTTGTAAATTCAAGGCCATTCTTGATTACACACGTTTGTGTATCAAAAATAAAAAAAAAAAAACAATAGTAGCAACAACAACAACAAAAAAATTTCAGGGGCTGAGAGATGTTCAGTGGTTAGGAGCATTTGCTGCTTTTGCAGAGGACCTGAGTTTGGTTCTCAGCGCCCATGTCTGGGAATTCACAACCACCTCTAACTCCAGTTTTAGGGGATCTGAACCCTCTTCTGGCCTCCATGCATATCTGCTCACGTGTGGCACATATATATGCACACACATAAATAAAAACGAAACAATACTTTTAAATTTTCAGTAATGAATGTAGCCATATTTCACACAAATTTCACACAAAAATCAGGCAGCAATAACTCAAGGCATGAATAAAAAACTGAATTAAAAAAACATAGATGTTTCATATATAAATGAACATTTACATGCAAGTTGTCTTATAGAGAGAAACACTTTGTAATTATGTTTATTCGTGTAACAGACTAAAAACCCTGTGAAAGGCAGGAATCAACTAATACTAGCTTGCAAAGGTATTCATTCAAAATGTATTAAAAACTTTGCAAATTAGTTGTTAAATACATATCTATTTGAAACCTTCATGGTGGGAGTAGTTGAGGCTTAGAAAGTAGAAAACACACAACTGAGGACTTGTTATATCCTTTGAGAAGCAAGTTACCAGCTACCATTGCATGTGGGGGAATAATCTGTCTTGTTTATGGCCCCATGTCTACATCATGAAAGACATGTGAGGTCTGTATGCGGGAGCGAGGAGATAAGTTGTTTTCATGTGATAGATACACTAAAATTGGAATGTCACACGTCCCATAATCTTTGCTTTAAATGTCTCACAAACCTGTTTTCCCAAACTATTTTAAAAATTTCTAATCCAACACACATACCTGCTAAACCTATTTCTATAAGTAACTGGAAACCACCTGAAAATATTTTAAAATGGCTGCTTTCATGAAGTAAAATGGTACTCGTGTTCAGCAAATACAAGTGTCTGTCTTTTACAGTGGCTGGGGTCCTGGGTGGGGTGGGGAGAAAGTTACAAGGTAGGCATCAAGGCCTCCACATTCACAGAGACTTTGAAAGAAATGACTGGTAAGAGGCTGAGATTAATGACAAAATGTACATCTGTATAATTGATTTCTATACAGAATGTTCTAGAAACCAAATTATTGGCTGAATAGCTGCATGCTAGCCAGTGAAACTATGAATAGCTTCATTCACCAACCATTTATTTGTCTTTTCTGGATGGACTAATGTTCTCTTTCCACCCTGAAATTCCCCCAGATTCATGTTACCAGGTAAAATTATATAAGCACATATTCTATTTACTTCTTGTACGACCAAACCTGCAGTATTATTCCCTTAATTTCAAAGAACTTTTTTTTTTTTTTCAAGTTTAGCCAAAGGGATATGATCATGAGGATTTCCAAGATCCAACCAGCTGCCAGATAGCTGCCGTGCTGTAGGATTAAGCACGCTTTTGTGCCTCAAGGTCCTTAACTGCAACTTTGTTTACTAGTGAGTAAACTACAGCCCAGATCTTACAGCTCATGCTCCACTTTTCTGTTGCTCCAGGACCACAGCTTATAGCACAGTGCTGCCCACAGTCAAGGTGGGTATTCCTACCTCAGTCTAATATAGATAACCCCTCAAAGACCTGTCCCCTGGGTCATTTGAGATCTTGCTGAATAACCAAGATAACACAACCACTGAGTAACATAACCACTATGCTTGTGTTCTCAGCTTCCTCATGTGTAAATCCAATGGTTTATTAGGACAGGTAAAGCACAGTGAAAATTCTCTCACACACCAGCACATCTCTGATCTTGAAACTTCTGTCTGAATAGAGTTGGTATGCTCTACTTTCTCTCCATATAGCATCACAAAGTTCAGAAACCAAATATTCCCCCAAAAGCTAACTAGGACTCTGGCTGGTGTGGTAATTTTGCTTTTGAAATTTTTTTTCATACGAAGAACATAAAGTGAATTGATTGAGTGCTTTAAAAAAATTCTTTTTTTGTGTGTTTGTGGGGGTGTGGTTCAGGACAGGGTTTCTTTGTGTAGACCTGGCTGTCCTGGAACTTGCTCTGTAGACCAGGCTGGCCTTAAACTCAGAGATCTGCCTGCCTCTCCCTCTCGAATGCTGAGATTAAAGGCATGTGGCACTGCTGCCTGGCTAAAACATTCTTTAGGTACAGAATAAAAGTCATTGTCTTTCCAACCAGGTTCTACCTTACTAAGAGTCCCTGTGTGCTCCCAACAGCACCCCAAACCTTCTTACTCAGGATGTAGCCAATTAACCAGCCTGCTTTGCTGACCAGGCCCTGGAGCAAGCGAAACACCAGCATCCAGGTGTAGTTGGGGGAAATCGCCATGAGAACCCCAGAAATGGCATTGATGAGGGTGGTAACCAAGAGGCAGAACTTCCGGCCAAACCTATAGAGAAGAACCGGGAAAGGGTGTGGAATTAGTTGGTGTATCCGTTATGTCTCCTTGTGCTGTGACAGAACCTCTGGTAAAAGCAGCTTTTGGATAAAAGAAAGGGCTTATTTTGGCTCAGGGTTTTAGGGTATAGCTCATCATAGAAAGGGCCATCAGGGCAAGGAGCTGGAGCCTCTGGTCACCTTGCATCTATAATGAGGAAGCAGAGAGCCAGGAAGCTGGTGTTTAGCTCACTTTCTCCTTTCATCTAGCTAGGACCCCCGCTCATAGAATTGGTGATGTCCAGAGTGAAGATGGGTCCCCCCTCCTCAGTGATCTTAATCTATACAACCCCTTACAGGCACAGCCAGACTTTTGTCTTCTAGCTGATTCTAGATCCCAACAAATTGCCAACATCATCCATCACAGCTGGATTCATGGACATTGGAGAAGATTCACAGACATTATAAAGATGGCATCAAAATCTGAGGCTAGTTCTCCATTCGATTGTAAGTAATACGAATCTGACTTTAAGTTACACCTATCTATTTCTGCTCGTATCCAATCAGCTCTTACTTCAGGTGTCACAGTGATGATATTAGATGTACGGGCATCTAGAATTGTCCTTTTCTCTTGATTAACTGGCTGCGTTTTCATTATTAATAGACTTATTTGATCCCTGATAGTGTGCTTCCTAAAATACAATTAAAGATTTACTTCCCACATAAAAAAAGTGTGGATGATACCTCCTCTCAACACAACACACACACACACACACACACACACACACACACACACACACACACACAAAGATCCTTGGCTTCAGTTCTGCTTAGTAACCTTTGTGAGGCTACACAAATAAACTTAAAGCTCACTGAGCGCCCTTCACCCAGGTACAGTGGCTCTTCTTTTGGGAAAAGTTTTCGCTTTCCAGACCATCCAGGAATGGATGCCCTTTACATAAGTCTAGTCAGATCATAGAGCAATCTATGATCTGCAAGCTGCAGGTTTGGTGCCAAGTCCCAGCCAACCGCCTGTCTAAGAAAGTTTCCACTTTGGTTTCCCATAGTTATCATTCTGTTTGCTATGAAGTGTCTTCCATTTTTTTTTATTTGAAGAACTTAGATTTCATCAGTCTGGGATGGGGAGAATTGTCCAAGAAGACAGATTCCTGGTGACTGAAGTCCAATCACGCCCTCAGCACTTATTGTGGTGTTGGATAAGTTAGTCAACATTAACAAATTTCTTCACATTGAAAAAAAAAAAAAAACCCTAACTGACTATCTGGAAAGGGGATTCCATAAGGCATTGGATTTAGAGAGCTGAGGACTTTGTCCTCCTTGCCCATAATGGTGTGTTACTGTTTGTTCCCCAAAGACTCATGTATTAAGAACTTGGTCCTCACTGTGGTAATGTTGGGAATGAATGAATTCTAAAGAGGTGAAGCCTGACTGGGGACACTGCCCAGTGTCAGAAGGGAATAAAGTGGTGCTCTGGGGTCCTCAATTAGTTCTTCGTACGTTTTTGGGTGTTTATATGTGTATGTGTGCTTGCGTGTGTGTGTGCACGTGTGTCTAAACCAGAGGCCGACCTCAGGCATCATTCCTCAGGTGCTATTCGCCTTGCTTTTTGAGATAGGGCCTCTCCCTAGCCTGGAACTCACTGAGTAGGCGAGGCTGGCTTTCCAACCATTGAACCCCAGGCTTTCTGCCTCCCCAGTGTTGGAATCCAAGTATGCACAAACGTGCTTGCTTGCTTGTTTGTTTAATGTGTATGAGCGTTTTACCTGCATGTATGTCTGTGTATCATATGCATGCCTGGGTGCCCACAGAGGCCCCAAGAGGTCATTGCATCCCCTAGAACTGGAGTTGTAGATGGCTGTGAGCCTCCTTGTGGGTGCTGGGTATTGAACCTGGGTCCTCTGCAAGAGCAAAAAGCTCTTAACTACTGATTCACCTCTCCAGTTTTTCCCACGTTTCTTTTTAAATGTGTTTTGGGGACAGAATTCAGACCCTCACGCTTGTGGCAAACACTTTTTCTACTATCTCTCCAACCTCTGAAGTGGATCTTAAGAGAATGAGTTGTTATGAGTGAGCCTGACTCCCAAATGGCATTCTGGACTTACCTTGTGATGTGATTTTTTTTTTTTTCCTGCACAGGATCCTTCACCATACTGTCACCTGCCAAGGCAGCCTAACCACAGCCGAGCCAATGTCCTCCCCTTGGCCATCCAGAACTGTGAGCTAACTAACACCACTTCCTTTCCAAAGCTGCTCAGCCAAGGATCACATCTGAGTAACAGAAAACAGCTGGCTCTCAGAGAGCAGACTTGGGGCTCTGTCACTTCCAGCCATGCCTTCCTAATTGTGTTCTAAAAGGCACCTATTTCACTGTAATCAATTGTAGAAGACCATGTTATCTACTATATGAATGTTTTGTTTAACTGAAGTCAAGGTTACATGTCCCTTTGGTAATTCAATATTTGGTAGCTGCTTCTTCTATTATTATACAGCTGTGTTCTAGGGAGCAGTTCAAATATTAACTAACCATCTGAAAATGATCCATGACATTATTAATAATTTTCCTAGGATGTTAGTGTTTTTGGTCTGAAATTTAAAGTTCAAGTTGTCTCTTTAGTCATTAGTGTAAACTACTCAACTGAAAATTGCTTTAACCGTGTCACTTCCAAGTTCTCTGCCAGTATCTGCCCACGATACCAGGTAACATTGAAGCATTTAGTGCCAAGCTTACCACAGGGATGCTTCGCTAATTTTTTAAATGTTTCTTCCTGTTTTCTCCAGTCAGGCTTCTCTAACTTTCTGATACTGTGACACGTCATTTCCAGCTACCAAGTTTATGCTCAAGAACCAAGAAATGAAGATTTTTTTTTTTTAATCGCATTGTGGAGGCTGAGGAGATGGCTCAGAGGGTGAGGTTCAGTTTGGATGTCCAGCATCTACACAAAAAGCCAGGTATGGTGGCATTTGCTGGGAGGCACAGACAGGTGATCCCCAGGACTTTCTGGCTACCCAGTCTAGTTGAAACAGCAAGCCCCAGGTTCAGGGAGAGACCCTGCCTCAAACAGTAAAGCAGAGAGCGATAAAAGGAGATGCCTCATATTGATCTCTGTCTGTCTGTCCCCCCATGCGCGCACACACAAACACACACACAAATCTCAGTATTTTAAATAAATTCATGATTCTGTTCTGGACTGCATCCACAACTATCCATGGATGCATGTGGTTTATGGGCCATTGGCAGGGCACACTTATTACCCTTAGAGTTGAGAGTTTGTAAACATCTACTCAGATGGTGATTTCTCAGCACCTACTGTAGGCACTCAGTAAAGCCACAGTGATGTTGCTATATTGAGGGACAAAAGCCTTTGGCTGAAACAGAGAAATGCATTATTGGAGACTCCAGGCAGGGAAAGTAAATCCAAGTTGCAGAGAGAATATGCCTGTCCCATTAAAGAGACAGGTGTTTTTTGTTTTTGTTTTTGTTTTTGTTTTTTGTCTAAGAAAGCTTGAGAAAGTCTGAGTTAGTAACTTAAGATACCCCTCCTCCACTACCATAAACACCACAGAGTGATTTAAATTATTTAATGCAAAAACAGAAAGAACCAGAGTAGCTAGGCACCACTTTGGGGTGTCCTTTAGCTGTCTACTATTCAGTATCAGAATCTGGACCTCCCTCATGGGGCAGGGATGAACAGCATTATTTGGGAGTTTGGTAAAGATGCAGATCCTCAGGTCCATCAAGACTGATGGGTCATAGTCTGACTTATAGCAAGTCTGGGGTGACTTCTATGTTCATTAATATCTGGGAAGAGGTGCTTCAATCCATCCTGCCTCAGTTTCCTTTTCTGTAAACGATAGGTAGTAAAATCTACAAGGCTGTCACCATCCTAAGTGAGATCAAATGAGGGTGCCTAGTAAAAACACTCCTCCTTGTAGTTGGTGGAGAGTTTGTTTCTGATGATTCTAAACATTTGGTTACAACTGACCACAGCCCAAAGGCTCTGCTTTGAGCTGCTGGGACAGCAGGCCTGGACTCCCAAGAGTAAGAGTTGCAAATGAGTTGTTAAACACAACCCTTATTAAAAATCAAGTGACACACACTTACAATTTAAATAAGTTACATTAAAACAAGGAAAAACAGGTGTAAAACATCTTACTTCCTACTTGCTTATTACAACTGATCACCCAGCCTCTGAGGTTATCTGCATTCACTGCTCTGCTGTCTCTGGACAACTCTGATGGACTTGTTCCCTCCAGAATGTTTGCTGTTAAATGCTTGCAAGCATGCCACTAAATACAGCACCTGTTATTTCTTATTAGAGTACAATGCTTGGAACTGATGAAAGATTGTGTTTCTGTGTGTCAGGCAACACACAAAAACCCTTCCTCAGGAGTGAAGAAATAAATTAGACATTTTAGGAAACAACTAACTTCAAAATCTATGTCACAAAATGACCCTGGAGAAATTGACTTCCTTCAAGACAATTAATTTTCCTTCCTTCCTTCTTTCCTTCCTTTCTTCTTCCTTCTTCCCTTCCTTCCTTTTTCTTCTCTCTTCTCTTTTCCTTTTTCTTCCTTCCTGTTTCTCTCTTTTTCCTTGACTTACTTCATGAAGTCTAAAGCCTGTGGCAGGCATTAAGTGTGTAGAGAGTACATGTGTGTCTTTTGTTCCTTGTCGTGCTTTGTTCTCTTGCATGTGAGTGGGACAGAAGAAGGAGCAATTGAAAGCCTCCAGGAAGCAATAGAGCTTTCTAGAGGTTGCGTGCATAAGAATGGAGGAGGGGAACTGGTCCGCTTGCTATTGGGCATGCGCTGTGAGGAGGGCTGAGCCCTGCCTCCTTGAGTGGGGTGAGAATCATTATCAGGCTTCTGCAGCTTACTGAGCGAGGCCGTCACCTGCGTGCGTGATGCTTCTTGGAGATTTGGTGCTAATGTCCACCTTGGTGTACCAAAAGTGGATGAACCAGGAGCTGTCTGGCCAGCAGCCAGCGAGTGAGGTTGGACCCTAGACCTCTTCATTAATGTCTGTCTTGACTTCTCCGGCAGCCTGCAAATAGCTAACCTCAGTTCTGTGTAATCACAATAAAAATGAATGGCCTACCTCTCCACCTCCCAGCCTCCCACAGCCAGTCCCGGGAAGACTCTGGCCAGTGAGGCTGAGCAGACAGTTACAAATGCGTTGTGACTTTTGGCACAGTGCCTCCGCCTCCATCCATCCTCCCTCCTGCTGCCAACGAGGCCTCAGGCTCTTGTAAAGTCAGCAGATTCTTACGAACCTTTACGATTTTGATGCCAGCTTGATGTATAATCAAAGAAAGCTGTCTTGTATTTATATTATATTCACAGTAGAGAGATAGTTGGGGAGGCCTGAAAAGCCAGCGAGTACAAGACTCAGTGGCTGTTTATTTCTGAGTCCAATATATATATAGTAGGCTGATTGTTTAATACAGCCATTATCCAAAGTTATATACATCTATAATTAAGTTTCACTAAAAACAAGTGCAGTAAGCATGCAACCATATTATTTCCTACTTGTGTTATTACACAGTGGTCCTGAACCCACTGCGTTTATGTGATTACAGGAACGCTATTTCTAGCAACCTCTCTGTATACACATATATAGATTATACAAATGTATCATCATTGTAGGTATTATGCACACAAATACACAGTTACATGCACTATGCTGTTAGGTGCCTGGCAGTTAGGATGGAACTGCCAGGTCACAGAGTTCAGTGCCTGGCTTCCGGGAAGAACTCTGCACATGGGGGCATTGTGAATATTGTCCCATAGACCCTGATACCTATGTGTTTACCATACTCCTCAAGTCTCATTCCTCTCTCTGCTGAAGACTCCCCTTACTAGCTAATGACCATCTACAGAGGAAAGATGTTTGTACAAAGACCGTCCTTAACTACGTTCTAAGTCTTATCCTTCTACCCAACAGGTAAATGTAGCCATCACTCTTCATCAAAAAGGAAGCATCTCTCTAAAGCCAATGGAGACCACGACTGGACACAATGCAGAGATCAATGGATTATGGCACACCCAACCCCAGTGAATATGCCTGCAACACAGCTCAAGCACCTGTGGCTCAGGGAACATCACGGAAGAGGCCTGGGAAGACTGTAAGAGCCAGTGGACCAGGAAGTCTAAAGTACGCTGTGCAACATAATAAGCCAGAAGGGGGGAAAGCTCACAGGTCCCCACCCCTAGACAAGGAACAACAGGCAGCTAATGACTGCTAAGAGAACGAGAATTAGCCTCTCCCAGGGCGAGCTCCCTGACTGGTCATCCTGAAACCATATACACACGACGGAAGCAGGCACAGCAGGTTGTATTTATATATTTGTTCATATATGTGTGCTGAGTGTAACAATACCAGTCAAAGAAAAGGAGGTTATCAGTTTGGGAGTTGAGGGGACATTGGAGAGATTGGAGGGAGGAAAGGGAAGGGGACGATGAAATGAGATTTGAATTAAAAAGAGTAAAATTTTTTAAAAAAGCTCTTTTGTACAGTGAGCAGGAGTCCACAATGTTGGGCAACCAGAGTCAGGGGCCACAGCTTGGCCAGTAGAGAGACTGAGTATAGATAGACAGAGGCAGAGAGCCTGGAGAAGGGGCTTGGGATATAGGAGAATAGCCAGTATGGCTGAGGCTCACAGCTCCTGAAGGCTCGAAACCACGTGGGGGACAGTGAGGCTGAAGAATAGACTGAGAGTCACAAGATGGATTAAACCATTTGTTGCCTCCTGTTCTAGCCCTAAACTGGTGGACAGCATCCTCTCCCTCTCCCCCCCCACCAAAAAAAAAAAAAACCCTCCTTGGTGATTGAATCCTTCTTCCCTGACTTCCAGAGGATCTGAGAGTAAAACCTGAGTCATTATTATCAAAGCAGCTGGAAACGATTCAAGGTTGTGAAAGCAGCCGCCATTAATGCGGGTGGGAGTGAGTGGTCTGTCTGAGCGTTTGGGGCACAGGATTCGTGCAGGGAAGGTGGGCCCACGTGCTGTCCGAACCCGTCGGTTATTTAAAAAGCCCCGCAGGCGTTTCACCTACCTGTCTGCTAAGTAGCCAATCCCCACAGCACCGATGAAAAAGCCCACGTTCACTACCGCCTGAAAGAGGTCCAGCATCCAGGAGTGAGCACACACCAGGTTAAACTGTCCAGATGTGAGGTATAGCCCAAGCCGGGGCAGAGGAAGGGCACAGGGAGAGAGGAAGAAAATGCTGTTAGAATCTCCTTAGACACGGTTGAGCTCAGAGAGCTCTCTGAATGGTCCTAACTGGGAGTTCCTGGGAGCCCAGGGGTCCAGTTGATTAGTGTGTGGTATTTCTTGAACTGCGTGCCAATAACCCAGCTGTTTCCCAACCCATAGTAATTCTCTCTTCTCCAATCTGCCAAAAGATTGTTTTTCTGGAATCCATTTAGCATTCCATCTGGCATGAGTCTGGCATTTGGCGAAAGCATCGGCTCTATCGGCTGAAAGCAGGTAGTGACTTAAACCACTCATCTTCTCCCTTCTCTTCAGAAGACACAGATGTGATAGGAGGCAGACACTTGTTGTACCTGTGCAGCTAGTGGAAAAGTGAGTGTTGAGCATCTCTTCGCTGTCTTTTTTTTTTTTTTTTAAACAATAGGGGCATTCGAGGTGTCCTGCCGGTGGTGGTTACATCCGGTTTGCTTGGAAGGCGGGTGGAGAGTGAGCTGTGAGCACCTCGCACATGGAGAAGGTCTTCTAACACTCAGTCTCTCCTCTTTTATTCTGCAGTCTGGTGCAAAACCAAGTTCTTCTTCTCTGGCCTCAGTTTCCTGACCTCTGTGCAAAGGGATGTGGCGACTCACTCTATAGAGCTGTTTTAGAGGGTTAGGGCGACCATTCCGGGAGCCCTGATGTGGTGTGAAGTCCATTTCAGCCCCCCCCCCCCCACTTAGGCTCTTTCACTAAAGGTCAGGGTAGCAACCTTTCCAACCAGCCGCTTAACAGCTTCCTCTGCGCTTGCAGGGCAATTCCACAGGAAGTTCCCATGCTTGCTTCTCTCTTCATGGAATGAGGCTGCACAGTTAGATCACATGTATGTGTGTATTTGTGTGAATGTGAATGTTCATGTGTGCATAGGTGTGTGTACACACGCCTAGGGGGGCAGAGCACCCCGCTGCTGATTTCTCAAGAGACAACCTTACTTTTGTTTTTTCTCTTGAGATAGTGTTTCTCGTTGGCCTGAACCCGGCCACCTAGGTCCAGCTGGCCAGATAGCAAGCCTCTGGAACCCACCCACCTTTTGCTCCCCTAGGTGCAGGAATTAGAATCACGTGCCCACACCTGGGTTTTTTTTTTTTTTTTTAAACCCCCCGTGAGCTCTGGAGACTGAACTCAGGCTCTCCTGCTTGCAAGGCAGGCGTTTTAGCCACTGAGCCGTACCCTCGGCCCACGCCTGCATTTTTTTTCTTTTAAAACACTTACACTGTCACGGGATGCGTGTGTATGGTGTACGAGTGTAGGTGTGCACGTGTTACTGCATGTGGAAGTCGGAGGACAGCTTTGTGGAGTTGGTTCTCTCCATCTACTTTACACGGGTTCTGGGGTTGAGCTCACGTTGTCAGGTTTGCATGGCAAGTGCTTTGACCCTCTAAGCCATTTCGCCTGCCCCCCTTCCCCAGTGACTATGCTTTTTAATAAAAATAATTGTGTCATGGTCTAAGCCTTAGCCCCAAAGTTTCCTGTGGGCGTTTTGGCCGCACTGCAGAGGAACAAATCTCTCTGGAGAAAAGGATGTTTTATAATATTTAAAATACCCCTTAGCGGAGCATACTCTGAGGTCACACTCTCAGAAAAAAAGTGTCACACTCTTTCTGGTGACACTTGTGTGTAGTGGAAGGCATCGCTTTTGGGGCATCCGTTGTGTGCTAGCTTGTTGCTCACTGCTGAGACCTGCACATACCAGAACTGTCAGCAGGGGCAGTTCTCACTTAACTACCTCAGGCAAGTGAGAGGCTGCAGATTTCTACCAGGAAACTAGGATTCTAGAAGGGTCCAGAAAGCACGTCTGGGCAAGCATAAGAACCATGCATTTCCTAGTTCTTCCTAAAGACAAACTCAATTATTTACTTTTTTTTTCTTTGAACCCTGATTCCTGAGCTCACTTACCTCAGTGACGATGGAGGAGCCAGGAGTGTCGTACACCCAGCCATGTTGGCAGGGGCTCAGAGGCAAGCGGCTCCTGTTGGCAGTCAGGCTGGACAGGGGGTCCACACAGTCAAGGGTGCTCTGGTTCCAGTCCACCTCATACTGCATGCACTGGCTGAGGAAGGAGGCGTCATCCGCAGACCCCAGGCCCGGCACTGTGTAGTTGAGCTCCTCTGCCAGACTCCAGCCACATCGCTGGCTCAGCTCGGCCACCCCGGGGCTCCAGCAGCGGTGCTCAGGGGTGAAGCCCAGGAAGACGATGCCCACGTAGATGGGGGTGAAGGCACCAGAAAGCAGAGCTAAGAGGAGAAATGTCTGCTTCTGGAAAAGGTGGAATTCCCCTATGTGTTCTAGAATATCATCCATGGTCAGCATGGTTCCTGGAGGCAGCGGGTCCTGAGGCTTCACCTGCCGAGCTCCAAATGCTGCTAAAGGCGGCTACGGTCAGCTCAGGACGACTCTTGACCGAGAGTCAAAGGGTGAGCATTAGTTTATTTAGAGAGGGACCAGCCTTCAGGTCAGACTTTCCTTGGGCAGGCCAACTTCCAACCGTCCCTCTCCAGTGGGGGAAGACTTGGCTGTCCGGAAATGCCCAGAGCAGGCCCTGGAGTGTGAAGTGTTTATTGTAGCCTCATTCTCTGTGAGCTCGTCTCTGCCTCACACCAGTACTACAAACAATCCTTTCTCTGTATCCCACGGGGAGAAATCTGAGTCCCTTAACATATCACAGCCGGTTAATCTTTCTCCAGCACATTAAGTGGCCAGAAAATTAATACATCCTTATGTCACCTCCACAGCCAACCTCTCCTGCAAGGTGTGACAGAGACAGCACATGCATTTGGTTGCATATGCACCAGGGTCTGGGCTCACCTCCAAGCTCCTTGCATGTTCTCCTGGATCCTTTTGTAAGCAATGGACTTGAGCGACATGCTGTGGCAGCTTGCTCTGATTTCTCTTGGGCTGGATCATCCTGACTTTTCAAAGGGTTCACTCCACTTTGGCATTCTTGCCTGTCAATCCTAGTATGTCCCTCTTTTTGACACGCACACACACACACACACACGTATGTCAAGTGCAAATGTAGGGCCTGGGTGTAATGGGTGTATTTGTTCTATTGTCATTTTCTTGTTGTTCTAGGTTGTTCCATCTGTGTCAGTAACCCTAACATAGGGATGTTCCTTTAGGATGCCGATAGGGGCATCCAAATGCCAGGGAAATAGGCACTCTCTCCTACTGGAAAGAAAGATCCCAGGGCACTGTGATGCTGCCAAGCAAAGCCTAGAAGGGTGGCCTACCGAAAACCTACCTGCATGATAAAACAGGAGTGTAACCTCTGTCTTTCTGTCTGTCTTTTCCTGCTTCTCTTCTGTGTGCTCCTTTTCTCTCACTCTTTCCCTCTTTCTGCTTTCCTGCCTTCCTTCTCTTACTCACCCCCTCCCTTCTCTTCTGTCAAACACTCAGTGGTTATAACGGCTTAACCCAAAGGCAGTGACCCAGAGTGGTCTCCCTCTTCCCTGCAGCGGCTGGCCGGACCCTGGCCAGGGTGTTCGTGGCTGCCTCCAATGGCCTGTTCTGGCTCCCAGAGCTGCTCCACGGCTTGGGCCCTACAGCCCCTTGGCCATCTGCTGAGTGAGTGGGTTCAGAGCCATTTAGGGATTTCCTCAGTCATGTCCGGACATCCTAAGTGACTACGTCAGAAGCTGAGGCCACGTCTATTATTCATTGGGCAGGCCGTGGGAGTGGGCTAGTGAAAAAGCAACTATGATTGTCAAGCCTCCCTCTGCATCCAGGGACCAGACATGGTCCTGGCCGCCTCCTACTAGAAAATTCACAAGCACTCGCACCTGTGATTGACTCATGGGTAGCGTCCATATCAGGACGCCAGATCTTCACGCCCGTGAGCAAGAGGCCTCCAGGTGAGAGTCACGGAGAGTATCCCATGCCAAGGAACGATGTTGAAATTCATCTTGAACTAGAAAAAACGATCAGATAAGGCAAAGGAGAGTGCCCAGATCTCTTATAGCGTTGGTTCCACTGTCACTTGACACGTTCCCATTAAGAGATTAACACAGAAATGAAGCCCAGAGCTGAGCAGCTATAAAATCATTTCTATTAGGTGCTGACTAGAGGACAGCAGGGCCATATAGGCAAGCAAACAGTTCCGTGCTGCCTTGTGGGAGAAGCCACAGCCTGGAACTGTCTCAGGGCTGGGCACCTTAATGTGGATATCTGTGTTCCTATCGCTTTATTTATGTTCACATTCATAAACATGACCAAAGGGCAATCTGGGAAGCTGATCATTTAATCCACATAGACGGGTAATTTATTGTAGAAGTTTTTCTTAATCTTTTATCAGGTTCTTTGTGACATAAATACATGTTGTCCCCAGGTTTCTGCCTTGGGTTCAGTACTTCAGCCGACGGCCTGCAGTCGTCTCAACCTTGATTTCCCCAGATTCTCCACACCAGGGGGGCAGGGTTGGCCAAAGAGGGAAGTTAGGCCAGGCCACGGGCACTTTAGAGGCTAAAGGGAAGAGCAGAGAGAGGAGGGCTTGGGGTCACTTGTCACTCAAGATGGTTCAGGAAATGGTGTCTGATATCTGGCATCAATGCATCCCTTAGCCAAACGGAGTCAACCAGGACGATGGAAGCTGTTGGCCTCGCAGCGACAGACGCTGTGTATTGTCAGCACAGTAAACAGGGTTGACCCTGTTTAACCAGGCAGGGTCAGGAAGGACACAATAGTCCAGCTTGGCCCTCACATGTCCCCAGGCGCTCTTCACTTTCTCAGTAAACTTGGTGATTATGCCCAAGTCAGCAGGTTGGTTTACACATCAGTAGACATTCTAGCCCATACTCTGACCTTCCTTCTTTTAGTCCTCTCTTTTCCTGCCCAACCCTATTCCTATTTTGTTTTCCTCCTCATCACCTGCCCCACCCCTTCAGGATTATCCCAGCCACATGGGTCCTGTAGATGGATGAATCCTGACTATGGACTCCTTCTGCTATTGCGTATGAGGAAGTTTCTTCCTGGAATATCAGGAATCCAGCTTCTAGAACCTTACCACTCATTAGGACACTATTCTCCCTTTTGGATGCAGGTTAAGTGAAAAAAAAAATTCCTATGTAGAAATTCCAGTAGCTGAAGACTTTAGGATCTTGCTTTTCCAAAGCAGACATTGCTGCAGCATGGGGCAGCTGTGAGGATGGCTGGCCAGTGATCCCCACCCCCCACCCCGAATCTTCTGGTCTCCACTGCTCCAGCAGCGGGTTACAAGTGTGCACCACCACATCTCAGTGTTCATGTGGGTTCTGCAGGTTGAACTCAGGTCTTCATGCTTGTACAGTAAGCACTTTACCTAGCCATCTCCTGAGCCCCTAACACACTTTTTACAAAGTGGATACAGTTTGAATAAGATTGACAAAATGAAAACCATAAAAACCCACAGCTATCAAAGAACCATGTAGGGCTTCCATCTCTCATGCCTCTGGCAGCTTCCTTGGCCATATTTTAATGGCTTTTATTATTTTAAAGAAAGAAATCTAGCCAGTTCTCTTTATTTATTATCTTTTTAGAGACTGACTATTCCTATGGTGCAAGTTGGCACACATGAAGGATTTGCTAGGATGAGCTTGGCCCACAGAAACCTGTAGTTTGGGAAAAGAAAAGATGAAAGAGTGGGATCAAAGGACTTTTGATTCATGGGTAGCCACAGGGTCAGCCCCGGTACAGAACTATGGCTGTGCTATGTATGGTGACAATTGTCAGAGAACTTAGATATGGACCTAGTCTCTGGAACTTTGTTTCCTAGAATTTATTAGCACAGGGAACTAATAAGGAGAAGGTTAAATATCCAGTCCACTGATTGTTATCTACAAGAGTCAAGGGAAGTGAAAGAGCATGCTGTGTCTAACCCCAAGAGAAGACCAAGCTCTGCTTTCGGGAAGTCTGAGCTTCGGTGCTACTATTGTTGTGGCTTGGATATGAAGTGTCCAGTGTTTGAATGCTTCATACCAGTTGGGAAGGTTATGACACCTTTAGGAAGGGAGCTCAGTAGAGGATGTGACTCACAAGGAGTGGGCCTTCTTATTCACTTATTCATTCATTTCTTGATTGATTGATTAAGACAGAGTTTCTCTGTGTAGCCCTAGCTGTCTTAGAACTCACTCTGTAGAGCAGGTTGGCTTCAAACTCAAGATCCATCTTCCTCTTGTCTATTGAGTGCTGGAATTAAAGGAGTGCATTATCATGTCTGCCCTCCACTTCTTGGTTATCTAATCTTCTGTGTTTGGGTGTTACGTAACCAGCCAGCTTCCTGTTTCTGCCACCATGCCTTTCCTGACATGATGAACTGTACCCATAGCCAAGAGAAGCTTTTTCTTTAACTTGCTTTTGTCAGCATTTTTTTGTTTTTGTTTTTGTAAATTTTTTTTTTGTATAGTTACAGTTTATTCACTTTGTATCCCGGCTGTAGCTCCCTTCTTCACTCCCTCCCAACCTCACCCTCCCTCCCTCATCTCCTCTTATGCCCCTCTGCAAGTCCACTGATAGGGGAGGACCTCTTCCCCTTCCATCTCATCCTAGTCTATCAGGTCTCATCAGGACTGGCTGCATTGTCTTTCTTTGTGGCCTTGTAAGGCTGCTCCCCTCTTAAGGGGAGGTGAGCAAAGAGCAGGCCACTGAGTTCATGTCAGAGACAGTCCCTGTTTCTCTTACTAGGGAACCCACTTGGATACTGAGCTGCCATGGGCTACATCTGTGCAGAGGTTCTAGGTTATCTCCATGCATGGTCCTTGGTTGGAATATCAGTCTCAGAAAAGACACCTGGGCCCAGATTTCTTGGTTCTGTTGTTCTCCTTGTGGAGCTCCTGTCCCCTCCAGGTCTTTCTATCTCCCCTTTCTTTCATCAAATTCCCTGCACTCTTCTCAAAGTTTGGCTATGAGTCTTAGCATCTGCTTTGATACCCTGCATGGTAGAGTCTTTCAGAGGCCCTCTGTGGTAGGCTCCTGTCCTGTTCCCTGTTTTCTCTCTCTTCTGATGTCCATCCTGTTTGCCTTTCTGAGTGAGGATTGATCATCTTACCCAGGGTCCTCCTTCTTGCTTAGCTGCTTTAGGTGTACAGATTTTAGTATGATTATCCTATCTTGTATGTCTAATATCTACTTATAAGTGAGTATATACCATGTGTGTCTTTCTGCTTCTGGGATACCTCACTCTGGATGATCTTTTCTAGTTACCACCATTTGCCTGAAAATTTCATGATTTCCTTGTTTTTAATTGCTGAGTAGTATTCCATTGTGTAAATATACCAAAATTTTGTATCCATTCCTCAAATGAGGGTTGTTTCCAGCTTTTAACTATTATAAATAAAGCTGCTACAAACATGAGCAAATGTCCTTGTGTACTTGAGCACCATTTGGATATATGCCTAGGAGTGGTATAGCTGGATCTTGAGGTAGCAGTATTCCTACTTGTCTGAGAAAGCACCAGATTGATTTCCAAAGTGGTTGTACAAGTTTACATTCCTACCAGCAATGGAGGAGGGTTCCCCTTTCTCCACATCCTCTCCAGCATGTGTTTTCACTTGAGTTTTTGAACTTAGACATTCTGATGGGTGTAAGGTGAAATCTCAAGGTCGTTTTGATTTTGATTTGCATTTCCCTGATGACTAAGGATGTTGAGTGTTCCTCTGCCATTCGATATTCCTCTATAGAGAATTCTCTGTTTAGCTCTGTTCCCCATTTTTAATTGGATTACTTGATTTGTTGCTGTTTAACTTCTTGAGTTCTTTATATATTCTGGATATTAGTCCTTTTTCAGATATGGAGTTGGTGAAGATCCTTTCCCAATCTGTAGGCTATCGTTTTGTTCTGATGACAGTGTCCTTTGTTTTACAGAAGATTTTCAGTTTTATGAGCTCCCATTTATTGATTGTTGGTCTTAGAGCCTGTACTGTTGGTGTTCTGTTCAGGAAGTTGTTTCCTGTGCCAATGCGTTCAAGGGTCTTTCCCACTTTTTCTTCTAACCTATTTAGTGTGTCTGGTTTTATGTTGAGGTCTTTGATCCACTTGGGCTTTAGTTTTGTGTAGGGTGATGAGTATGGGTCTATTTGCATTTTTCTACATGTAGACATCCAGCTAGATCTGCACCATTTGTTGAAGATGCTGTCTTTTTTCTATTTGATGGTTTTAGCTTCTTTGTCAAAAATGACGGATCTGTAGGTGTGGGGGTCTATTTCTGGGTCTTCTGTTTGATTCCATTGATCCATCATTCTGTTTCTATGCCAGTACCATGCAGTTTTTATTACTATTGCTCTGTAGTACAGATTGAAATCAGGGATAGTGATACCTCCAGACTATCTGTTATACAGGATTGTTTTAGCAATTCTGGGTTTTTTGCTTTTCCATATGAAGTTGAGCATTGTTCTTGCAAGATGTGTAAAGAATTGTATTAGTATTTTTATGGGAATTGAATTGAATCTGTAGATTGTTTTTGGCAAAATTGCCATTTTCACTCTGTTAATCCTACCTTTCCATGAACATGGAAGATCTTTCTATCTTCTGATATCTTCAGCATATTTTTATCACAGTAAAAGAAAATGAAGACAACAGTTAGCTTCACTTGTAACAAAACATTTTCAGTGACAGAAAGGCAGGCTTTTCAAAATTCATCTTCATGGATGTAGAGACCAGAGCAATGGGGTTTTGCAACTCTGAAT
Source organism: Psammomys obesus (assembly GCF_907164565.1). Lineage (NCBI taxonomy): Eukaryota > Metazoa > Chordata > Mammalia > Rodentia > Muridae > Psammomys > Psammomys obesus. The sequence continues at coordinate 7,621,448 of NW_026592890.1, forward strand.
ATGATATGGATAGCTTGGAACTTTTCCCCCATCTAAATTATTGTTTTTTTTTCCAGTTTTTTAAATGAAAATATAACTATGTCATTTCTTCTTGCCGCTCCTCTCTCCATTCTCTCTTCTCAAATCCATGGTCTCTTTTCCTTTAATTATTATTGTCACACACATATATGTGCATAAATAGATAACTACAACCTTGCTGATTTTGTCTACTGTTGCTTGTATGCATATGAATTCAGAGCTGATCACTAGTATTGGATAATCAATTAAGTTATCCCCAGTGAAACCTAATTTCCCTCTGAGCATTTCCTAGTTGCCTGTAGTTCTTTGTCTGTGGGTGGGGTCCCCTGATTTCCCCTTCCCGAATTTGCAGGTCCATTGTGTTGCCATTGTTCAGATCTTATTTAGGCAGCCATCTTGTTGAGGTATTATGGGTCCAGCTTGCCTGTCTTTTCTAGGAGACACAATCTTGCATCAGACTTCTGGTCCTCTGGCTCTTACGGTCTTTCTGCTCGATCTTCCATGATATTCCCTGAGCTTTCAGTTTAAAGCTTGAGTGGTAGATTATCAGCTGTTGTAGATAGTTAGGTGTTCTCTGCATTTTGACTAGTTGTGGTGTTTTGAAATGGTCACCATCTGCTGGAAAGAGATGTTTCTTTCATGAGGGGTAGGAACTACGCTTCCCTGTGGGTGTAAGGATAAGTATTCAGAATGCAGTTAGTGACTATGCTGACCTAGTAAAATGGCAGTAGGAGGTTTTCCTCCAAGGTCCATGATCTCACTATCCCTGTGTTATTGACTAGGTTTCTATTAGTAGGCATTTTACCTTCCTACTGAGTGAACCTTAAGTCCGGTTAGACAGTTGTTGGTTTCTACCAAGGTATAAAAGCCATTGTTGCATGTTTAGGGATCTCATGCCAAGTGACCACAGCTGGATAGGATCATTGACTGCCTTCCTTGACAGTTTATGGAGCACCTTCTGTTGCTATGAAATAAGCAGAGCGGGGCGAATGGATAGGACAGCACTGAGAGGAAACATCGAGCGTTAGAGGGACTGTGGCTAAAATGACCTAATAGGAACCCTGTTGAGGATAGATCAGGGTGGCCAGATCTTACCATTTAACATAAGATTTACAGAAGGACCTGCGTCCACTACCTAGACCCCTTTCTCTGGACTCAAAGCTTTAATGCTTGAGTATAAAATGGCCAAGGGCCAGTAAAGGTCTCAAGATCTCTTGATATGTGATCCCCACTCACAGGGATACCAATATATAACCCTTAATATGTAGTCCCTACTAACTGAGGGGGCCAGTATCCCTTGATATGGGATCCTCGCTCACTGAAGTACCAGTATCCCTCAGTGAAGACCTGACTTGGGCTGGTGCAAGACAGAGACATATTTATGTTTTATGAAAGCTAGAGCACGCAAGCAGGCTTTGTGTAAAGAAGCTACACTTCCCTGGTCCAGATGCGTTTATGGCGACACACATTATATCTGTCTGCAGAACCTTAACTGGTTCTGGAAATTCAGACCTGATGACAAACTTCTAATGGAACCCACAGTTTGTATGTAAGGGCAGATGGGATTTAGGTGAGACTTTTTAGGAAAATGGGGGTGTTTCAGCAGGTTTAGTGTAAAGTGGCTATATCTCCTTTACCTGATTTTGTTTGATTAGTATTGACTAGAAGTGGGGGTGCTGGTGTAAACAAATTCTGTGTGATGACCTTATGTGGAGCAGAGTCTGGGCTTAGGGTCAAACCTTGTGAGTATTAATTAACTTCCCATAAAACATTAATTGAAGCTACTCTGAGGATTGAGGACTCATAACTGGAAACACCCATGACATCTTAGGTGGTGTCAAAGAAAAGTTCTAGGGTGGAGGTGCCCAGGGGAGTTCCATGAGGAGAAGTGGCCAGAGAGCATCGTGAAGGCAAAAGGGCAACCGAAGCTGGGAACATCCCACCTCGGGACTGACTCTGGGACTGCAAGAGGTGCACCTGCACCCAGTCATGCCTCCAACCATGCCCCATGCACACCTGTCAATCAACCATCCAAGAGCTGCTCAGTTTGTGGATGACAGTTCCAGGTTGGTTAGGTGACGTTTGGGTGTGCATCACTCTAAAAACAAAGGAGAAAAAAATGAAGGAAACAAACTAGCCTGCTGGGCTGAATTGCGTGTTGAAGAATTCATCAGTGGTAAGAGGCTTTACTGCCTCATGGGCAGAGAGAGACCAGTGGCCAATGGCCAGTCTAATAAGAGATACTTTTATGAAGCCCAACCTTATAGGAATTGGGAATATTGGGGGTATCTTAAAAGAAAACACGTTGGTGCCCATCAGAAGAACCTCCTGCCAGGTCTAAAAGGTCCCTGTGATCCACAAGCAGATGTCACTGTGTGCTCACTTACAGTGACCACCTTGGTCCCTGAGATAAGTGGACACAGACAGCTCCAGCAGAGCTGAGAAGGCTGAATGGAAGCACATTCCTCTTGTACCCTCTGAGGAACAAAATGCTAACAAGATCTACACTGTCTGCTACCAAGAGACGGGATTTTGACAGCAATGTGACGACGTGGTCCCTGTGGGTAAGACACTAGACGATGTTAGCAAGGCAGAATGGTGCTGGGAGCTCCAGGGGCTGCAAATGGGTCTTGTCAGGAGATCCCTGGCCCTGGGCTGCACTTTATGTACCTCATAGAAGATACATGTTCTCAGAATGTTACTGAAAACCCACAATGGGAGTTAATGTGCCAATTCGAGAAGTTAGTCATCACTTATTCAGACCAAGGACTGCCACCCACAGTGCCCAATAGTGGGCAGAAGGCTGGCCTCCTGTGAGGGATAATTTGATAAAGGAGCTGAACAGGCAGTTGAGATGTTGATTGTTTAAAATAGAGAGACAAAGTGTGAAGGGCTGGTTCACACCCTCACAAGTGTGTGTTCCCACACAGCATGAGCGGCACTGACGAACAGTCCTCCATAGTCATCCTCTGTTTCTTCAGAGGACTCGAGGCTGAGGAAGATGCTGGTATGACTATTCTTGCTCAGGAAGGAGAATGCTGACGTAGGCTGCTGCTTTCCTTTCTTTCTTACATCACCTCAACTTGTTTTCTATGTGGAGCAGTAGTCATAAAACGAGGGCTGTGATCGCAAGTCCTGAAAGCAGGTGCACTCCCTACGGAAGAAGCCACTGCTGAGAGCAGAATTCCTCAGGGCCTTCAACCCCATCTGTCAAAGTCATGGTCGGCATTGGCCGTGACTAGGGGTCTGTGGTGCACACAGGTCGTTAATTCTCTGCTCCTGCCGCTCCTCACATCTGGATGGGAGTGGGTGGATGGAAGCCTCTGTTAGACCATGATCACTGCCTACAGTCCAGACCAGCACGCAGCCTAATGGTCTGTTCGAGGTGGAAAAGCTTGGGTATTTAAAAAGGCAGTATCTGGGGTCATAGCCGAGCAGTACCGTTTGCCTTTAATGTACAAAGCCCTAGATACAATTACAAGTACTGAAAATACAATGAAATTAAAAGGAAAAGAGAGAAATGGCCATAGCAACTGCTGTAAAAGGAATAAGTAAATGGATTAGTCCATTAACACCTCAGAGATGGCTCAGGGCAGGAGCGGAGAGGCTCAGTTGGAAAGAACACTGGCTGCTCGGCTAGAGGACCCAGGTTCGATCCCCAGCACCCACATGGCAGCTGATGCCCATCCATAACTCCAGTTCCAAAGGATCCAATATCCTCTTCTGGCCTCTGGGCTCTCCATGCATGTGGTACACATATAAACATACAGACAAAACGCCCACACATATGAAAGGTCTCAGAGACAAAGGTGGCATTGTCTCTTAGCTCCATCACACTAGATACCCAAGTAGGGACGCTCTGTCGAGATCACGTCTGCTGTGGGAACGTGGCAAAATTAGCCAAGGTGTGCAAAGCTGTCTGACTTCAGTAGACTTTTACATACTGTGATGGAGGACTGTGAAGCAAGAACTGCGTGAGATTCTGACTAAGTCTTCGTCTCTCTTGATTTGTGGATCGTTTTACTATAAAGAGCCAGTGGTCTAAGATCAAGGAGTGGGCTGTGGGATTCTAATATACAAAGAGATCTCACATTGGAGAGGTGGCCTAGTGGGGAAGAGGACCTGAGTTTGACCCTCCGGAACTAATGAGGCAGGCTCACGGCGCTACACCCCTCACCGGCCAGATCTGAGGTTAACTCCTTCGATGTCCTGGGCTCGGAGAGTAGAGCAGGAGAAAACAGTACATCCTCCACCACCCACCTAGGTATTGGGGGTTTTTCTCTTTCAAACCTGACGGTCAAGGAGTGCTTCATTTTCTAGGGTCCTCCCTTCTACAGAGGACTTTCTGTCAGAAAGCTTTAAAACATAATCACCATTAAGAAAGAGAAAAAAAAAAGTATAGGCTACTATTACACCCTCCCCCACCCAAATATTCATTGACGTTCTAACCTCCAGCATTTCCGGATGTGACCTCATTTAGAAACAAGGCTGGCACAGACCTAATTAGTTAAGATGATCTCATGCTAGAGTAGGTGGGCCCTGTCCAGTGGGACTGGCATCCCTCCCGGAAGAGGAAAAGATTCACAGATGGAAGCAGAGACTACGTGCTATGGCTACAAGCCAAGGAAAACCAGGGAAGCATGGCCATTCCCAGAAGCTGGCGGGGGAAGGCAGGATCCCCCTGCAGGTGTGAGAGGTGGTGATGGCCTGCCAACCATGACCTCAGAAGGCCCCGTAGAACTGCAGGAAGGCGTTTCTGTTGGTTTAAGCTGTCCAGTTGTGGCGTTTTGTTACAGCAGCTGCAGGAAACCAACACACCCACTGAAAGGGAGTCATTGGGTCCATAGCTCTTGGTCTTGGGTCTATGTTGTGTTAATGATAGGAGCTCCTTTCTGATTGTCTTCTTGTGAGTTTCCTATGTGTCCATGGTCTCAGGGTAGAGCCTGCAGTGGGTCATAACGTAGTATTATTTCAAACTTGACATGTTGGAACCCATGGCCACTCCTGAGCTTGGGATGAGGTTAAGCCCTGGGACTGTATGTTTTGATTGTTTATCAATACAGCTTTTCTGAGTCTGGCTGGTGTAAGTTTAAAATGCATTTAAAAGACTGGAGAGATGGCTCATCCCATAAAGTGCTTGCAACACAAGCATGAAGACCGACTTTGACCCCCAGCACACGTAAAGAGTTGGGTATAGGGGTTTGTAATCATGAGTGGATAGAGGAGGACTCTGGAGGTTTTGTGGCCAGTCAGCATAAGTCAATCAATGAGCTCCTTGTCTTAGGGAGAGACCCTCTCTTAACACAACAACAATGACAAACTAAGACAGCCCCTCCCCGAAACAAGTCGGAAGGACACTGAGGCGGAAGGACACTGAGGCTGTCTCCTGGTATACGCACACATGCGCACACGCGCGCGAGCAACTGCCCTCCTCTCCCCAAGTGCATCTACTACTCTGATAAACCCGTCATAAACCTGAAACACTGCAAGCTGGGGTCGTCTTACGTTGGGACTGTTCAGTTTGAGAGGCAACAGCTTCAGGAATCAGCCAAGTCCTGAGGACCCCACTCTTGTGACTGATAATATAATGATATTAGCACCATAGTGCTTCCCGCTCATGGTGTCCCTGCTGCTGTCGTGTGAGCCACAGAGCAAGAACACATCTGTGACACCCTCACCTGACACTGACTGTGACAGAACTGTGAGCTCTGGTGTCTTAGACTCTAGACCTGTAGGGAGTGTGTTTGATTTGATTTATAACTTACCTGACAGCAGACATCTTGTTATAGGAGCAGAAAGTAGGCCGCTATTTCTTTAATTTTTTTTACCTGTACTTTTCATTTCCTTATTTCTGTGCTGACGGCTGTGTAGGGTTTCAACCCTCTGGCTTTCTTGTTTGCGTGCCGAGCCTACAGGTTGACTGGCCAAGGGCATTTTCTTTAGTGACTGAATTTGTATTCGGAGACCTCCCCATTTCCATTTAGCTCTTCTTTTCCTTTAATTTTGCATTCTTGGATTGCACATTTTAAAACTTCCTTCAGATTTTTGAAACATCCCCACTGTGTTAATTACTTGCCTTGTCAAGGCAACAGGATACGTGACAGGAACAACCTCCATAAGGAAAGGTTGATTTCAGCTCACAGTCGGAGGGAAAAGCCAGTCACGGCAGTCAAGTTGTGGTGGCAGGAGCTTGAGATAGTTGGTCATAGCGTCTGCAGAAGCAGAGGGAGATGGGTGCTGGTGCTCAGCTTGCTTTCTCCTTCTTGTTGAATTTGGACCCCCGCTCATCTGCATAGAACCACCCACATTAAGGCTGGATTGTCCCATTTCAGCTAACCCGGCCTCACACAGGTTTGCCTCCTGGTGATTTTTAGATCCTGTCAAAATGACAGTTGAGGTTAATCACCACATTCATGAAGTCATTTTCAAATCCCCTTACTTCTGTATTCCTGGGTTGGGAGGCAGAGTCATCTTGCTCTTTGGCTTTGTCTGAAGATTCAGCTTCACTCATGACCCACAGGCTTGAGGTTACACATCTGTTCCCCCTTGGTCATAAAACTGCAGTACTGAGAGGTTTCCACCCCCATGAGCCTGGAAATCCAAGAGCCACCTGTCCCATTCCAAGTTCTTTTATGAGCTTGGCTTCTAGGAGCCTTTTCTGTGCTTGAGGTCTGCATCCAATGATGCTCTATCTAGTATTTTTCTGCACTAGAGTAGCCCAGTCTGCTAGAGTCAGACATGGACATCTGTGTCAGGGACTTGTTATATGCCTACTGTTTAGTCACTGTGGCTAGACACCGAAAATGCAGAAAGAAGCAAGGCACAGTCTCTCCCCTCAGGGAAGTTCAGAAAGCTACAGAGAAGTGAAGTAGGGTGTATGGTAAAACAGAAGCATGACAAGGTCCTGAGGAAGTCCTGGGGAGGAGCTTCTCATCCAGGCTTTGGGAGATGTAGAGGGTAGGAAGTGGGGAGGGAAAAAAATGCATGTTCTTCTAAGCAAAGCTTCTTCTGGAAAAGATGCAAGGACATTTTGTAGGAAATCCATTTTCACCTTTGCTTTCTTTTTAAGGAGTATGTGTAGGCTCCGTTACCAGGACCTCACACACACATTCTTACTGCCTGCCTCTCCACTGGATGGGGCTTTTAGGAGCTGAGTGCTTGTTGTCAGCACTAAAGAAATTATTATCGGGCGATTCACTTCTTTGGAAAATATAATTCCAGCAACCATTAAGGTGGCTTCCCAAATAGTAATACTACTGTCGGTGCGTGGGTTGTACCCTAAAGACCAATAGAAGACATTCACCATTGTAAATGTCCCCTCGGGGTCTGCTCCCGAAGCCTTAGGATGTTTTATTTGTTTTTATTAAAACTGAGTGTTCTAGCTGCATATTTTTGGTGAGGTGTAATCATTATTATTTATAATGAAGAGAAATAATTTTGAACAATTTCAGACTAAGGGACCTAGGAGAGAAGTCGTACAATGGGTAGTCTGTGAGGCTGTCGGGTGTCTGGCTTAGATGTCACCTTGTAATGTCATCTGATGTGGTTGAAACCAGAATTTCTTAACCTCAGTGTGACTTAAATTCGGAGATAGCCAGCTCTTTGTGGCTGGGGGCGCCCTGCGTACTGTAGAGTGCTTTTCAGCTTCTCTTGAGCCAGAACATGCATGTCTCTAGATGAGGATGGTTAGGCTAGATTTTTATTATGGAGAAAACAAATGAAGGCCTAGAGAGGGCGTAAAGACACAGGACCTCTACCTGTGTCCTGATTAGCAGCCTGCTAATCTCTTTGAATGGAGCCTTCGGTTCAGACTCACAGAGTAACAGAGTAAGGGGGCCTCCGTTGGAAAGCTAAATGCGGCTCGTGCTGTGTGCCTTGTCTCCTCCACTTTGCCGAAGACCAGAGACTTCTTGACATTTCAATGGTGTTGTTTTGAGCTGATTCCTCCCGGGCTCACACTGTTTCTGTTAGAATAGAATCTGCTTATCTTGCCATCTCCTTGTGAAAACATAACCCTGTCCCAGAGAGTTTCTGTGCACCTGATGGTTTTCCTTGATACAGGTGACTGGGTGACCGGATGCTGGCCAAGCAGTAAGAGGATCTGCACAGAGCTCTATTCCTCTGATAACAGGGAGGAATCTGTGCAAGGTTAAAGTTTGCTTCATGAAAGCATCTGCTTTTGAGATATTTTCTTCTGCTTAGCGTATCCAGACGCCTGGGAGTTGTGAAAAAAAATCAGATATCTTACTTGAAACCGTATGGTATTGTCATCTGCCTCTAAATCGTCATGTCGACAAACAAGTGGCAGCAAAGACAGAATGAAACCAGGCTCTAGAATGCTCTTTTGGGGATCGCCCTGCTGGTCTTTAGGCGACTGTCTTATCTGTGGGTTACTCAGGGTCACCAGGGAGACTTGGAGAGACTTGGATTCTGACACTTCACAGACCTGTTGCCTTGGAGGCTTGTGTCTGGAAAAGACCATCGATTCCAGCACAAAGCCAGGGACATTCAAGCTCTGCTCAATTTATGTCAGTATACCAATGACGAAATTAACGACTCTGCTATCCCCCGGGGCTGCAAGTGTTGTCTGCTGGGATGGATTCTTGCAGTGGCCTGTGCCAGGGGCCACAGCGGTGATCCTCCCAGCCTGTTGGTGCTGACGACCAGCAGCTCCAAGAGATAACTCAGGAATGCTGCTGACGCCAGGAGCCGGCCCAACACCCCGACCCACTTGTGCTAGGATCCAGAAAAGTATACAGCTCTCACTTACTGCCAGCCAGGAGGGACCGGGTTTCCATATCGTGAGCTGCCTGTTCATACCTAGAAGATGAATACACTGTCAACTTTGGGCAAAAGCCAGAAATACCCACAGGGCAGTCGAGGATGGCGTAGAAGTGAATTCATGTCATGGCTATCTGGTTGCTGCATGGAATTCTGGACCTTTGCTCTGAAACACTATCTTCTGTAGCCTTTCCAGAATTGTGTTCTCACAGAGGCTGGGCACTCCCGCTAGCATACTGACAGAAGGCAGCCTTGCCTTCTGGTCCCCGTGTGTAGCTCAAAGAGGGTCAGCATGGGAGCCCAGTAGAGCCGTTTGACTTTGTCCAAAGATCTTGGTTCCATTCATGGCTCTGACTTTTCTTCCTTTTCTCTTCCTTTCTTTCTTTCTTTCTTTCTTTCTTTCTTTCTTTCTTTCTTTCTTTCTTTCTTTCTTTCTTTCTTTCTAGCTGGGACAAATAGCTTGGTGTCATGGCAGAATCCTCATTTTCCTCACGACTTCTGAGAAGTGAGCCATGGGGTTCACCACACGTGTGTGTGTGTGTGGCTCCTCCATGGGGTGAAGGTGGGGACAGTGTCAGGTGAGGACACCGAGCCTGCACACCGCAGAGCTCTGCTTCCTCCTGAGAACCTGGCCAGAGTCTTAAGCTGCTCCCTCAGCTTCCAGGACTCTGGGAAATCAGGTGGCATTATAGAGCCCCCGGTTGTGGTGTAGCTGTTTTCTTTACGGTGGAAGGCTCTGCTGCCCTGGGAGAATAAACAGGGTACTCCAAGTTGGCATGGATGGCTGAAGCCTGGGTGAGTGGGCATTTGGATCATAGAAGGCAGACCCTCTCACACTATACTCTCACACAGCACAGCACTGTCTTTGCACAAACTGGTCCATTTTAGCCACACCAGAAGGCCAATTATCTCTCCTCCCTCTCCATTACCTGCCAGAAAAGATCTCACTTTCTTTTCTTTTGAAAACTATCTTCACTGCTTCCAGTTTTCAGGAAGGCAGCCAATCCAGGGATCTTTGCTGGTTTTGTTTGTTTTTGTTTTTGTTTTGTTAAGCCTGAAATGTCTCCACTAAAAGTCTTTGTAAGAAGAGAAATTGTGTGCATAGTTTCTTCAGCTTTTGGAAGGATGATGTCTAGAAGCAAACCTCCTAGTTGGTGTAACTGAACTCTCAGTTGGTGGCAGTTCCACTCTTGCAGCAGCTCACACTAAGAGCAGCAAGGTGAACCTTGTTTATCTCATACACTGCTTCAGCAAGTGTGCAAAGCTGGACGCCTTGCCCTGCTTTCACTGCCATCTGCTGGTCTGCGCCATCAGGGCTCTCATGGGTTAGGGCAGAGGATGCTCTCCTGGTCTCTCCTTTAATTCCATGTGAAGCCAAGATCTGTTCCCTAACCATCGGCCAAAGGGACCTGCTCCTTCTCCTTGGCTCTCCCTTTCATTCAAGTAGAAGATACAAGATGTGGGTCAGCATCATAGAAGTGCTTGCTGTGCACAATGGATGGAGCCAAGTGACTCATGAAACTTGTCCTCAGACCTCTGGACATGTACTGCGGCACAAATGTGCCTGCACATTCATACACACCACACACACATGCATTGTGGCAGGGGGGTGGGGTGGAGGAGCTGGCAGCAGCTGGGCACACAGCTTGTACAATCTCAGGAAGCAGAGAATAACATTGGCATTCAGCTATTCAGCTCCCTTTCCCCACTTAAACTATTTACTAACAATTTTTATTAATTTAAAAAAAGATATATCTTTAATAAATTGTGTGTGTGCATGAAGCTAAGCTAATTGCACAAACTAGACATTTCTGTAAGCAAAACAGACTCTGGTTTTTATGTTGGAACTGACCAGATGAGTCGGCTGTGGGTTTTGTTTGCCAGGCAACAGCAGCAAAATACTGGACAAATGTAGGGGATTGTCTCCTCAGTGATCTCTCAGTGACATTGAGGTGCCTCATTCTGTACAGGGAGAAGCCCCCCTATAGGCTGGGGCCTTCTTGTTTCTCTGAAATAACCCTTGAAAATTAGCAAAGTTTACTTATTTAAATCCTATATTTTGTTCCCGTAAGAATTTTCTGACCCAAGGCCCCCCTGCCCTGGACTGCTGGTGTTTAAAATCGAACTTACAGCATCTTTTAATTGTATTGCTTGATTTGTTGTTGTTTAACTTCTTGAGTTCTTTATATATTATGAATATTAGCCCTCTGTCAGATATAGGGTTGGTGAGGATCCTTTCCCAATCTGTAGGCTATTGTTTTGTTCTGACGACACTGGCCTTTGCTTTACAGAAGCTTTTCAGTTTCATGAGGTCCCATTTATTGATTGTTGGTCTTAGAGCCTGTACTGTTGGTGTTCTGTTCAGGAAGTTGTCTCCTGTGCCAATGAGTTCAAGGGTCTTCCCTATGTTTTCTTCTAACAGATTTAGTGTATCTGGTTTTATAGTGAAGTTTTTGATCCTCTTGGACTTTAGTTATGTGCAGGGTGATAAGTATGGGTATATTTTCATTTTTCTACATGTAGACATCCAGTTAGACCAGCACCATTTGTTGAAGATGCTATCTTTGAGTGAGGTATCCCAGAAACAGAAAGACACACATGGTATATACTCACTTATAAGTAAATATTAGACATATAAGATAGGATAATCATACTAAAATCTGTACACCTAAAGCAGCTAAGCAAGAAGGAGGACCCTGGATAAGATGATCAATCCTCATTCAGAAAGGCAAATGGGACGGACATCGGAAGAGAGAGAAAACAGGGAACAGGACAGGAGCCTACCACAGAGGGCCTCTGAAAGACTCTACCCAGCAAGGTATCAAAGTAGATGCTGAGACTCCTAGCCAAACTTTGAGCAGAGTGCAAGGAATCTTATGAAAGAAGGGGGAGATAGAAAGACCTGGAGGGGACAGGAGCTCCACAAGGAGAGAAAAAAAAAGAAAAGGAAAAAGAAAAATTTGGGCACAGGGATCTTTTCTAAGACTAATACTCTACCCAAGGACTATTTGTGGAGAAAACCTAGAACCTTTGCACAGATGTAGCCCATGGCAGCTCAGAATCCTAGTAAGGGGAACAGGGACTGTCTCTGTCATGAACTCAGTGGCTGACTCTTTGATCACCTCCACCTGAGGGGGGAACAGCCTTAATGCAGCCAGTCCTGATGAGAACTGATAGACTAGGGTCAGATGGAAGGGGAGGAGGACCTCCCCTATCAGTGGACTGGGGGAGAGACAAGGATGGAGAAAGGGAGGCAGGGTAGGATTGGGAGGGCACAAGGGAGGGGGCTACAGTTGGGATAAAAAGTGAATAAACTGTAATTAATAAAAAAATAAATTATATAAAAAAGAAATCCGGTGTCTGGAAACACTCCTCACATGATGTCGCCTTGGAGTATTTTGACATTTCCTTCGTTGTTTCTAAGGGTTCTGAGTCTGTGGTAGAATTTCCATACAAGGTCTTCCCATGTCTTTAGTTCATGGATAGAGAGAGGTCATAAAAACAGAAACAGGCACAGGCAGGCACACAGCAGCCCAGAAATAGCCTGTCCTTTGCCAGGTCTGGGAACAACACAACACTGGTGCCTGTAGGAACCTGGAACTTTGTGCCAGAGCCCCCTCCACCCTGCCATTTATTTTTGGTCTTTGGCATTGTAGGAGATCTGACTTCCAAATGCTGTCAAAATTGCAATAGGTTTTTTTTTTTATTCTATTGGTTTTATAATCTGTGATGAGATTGAATTTAAATATAGACTATTATATGGGGCCAATTTTTAGTTAGCATATGATGGAACAGGCTTTGGGTTCTAAACCACTGTTTTCCTTTTGCTGATCCTTTTCCTCCAAAAGACTCCTCTTCTCTTTTGTGCCACGTGGACTCCATCATGCTCTTGGTCCCTTGCCATTCCCGTCAGACCTCTTCTCTCTCTGAGCGACATTTATTTTTCCCTCCCTCTCTCTCTCTCCCTTTCTCCCTCCCTCCCCTCTCCCTCTGTCTCTCAATGCACCATATCTTATGTGCCAGCTGCAGAAGCCCTGGGCTGGCTTTCCACCTTGGCTGGTGTGAAGACTGCAGCAGTAAGAATGGCTGTGTAGGTATGTTGTCTAGCAGTCCTTCAGGCGCACACCGTGGAGTGGTATAGCTAGGTCATACAGGATTTCTGTTGGTAGCTCTTTGAGGAACTTCCACAACTGTATCCCATAGTATTCCACTGTAGAACCCGGTGGCCTGGGTTTCTATTCCTGCCAGCACTATTGGTGTTCCCCTTTCTCCAACTCCTTGTCAGTGTTTGTTGTCTTATTTTTTTTTTAAATTTGTGTATTCTTATTTTATGTACATGAGTGTTTTTCCTGCATATGAGCATCATTGTGTGTCCCTGATGCCTGGGGAAGTTAGAAGAGCATGTCAGAGCCCCTGAAACTGGAGACACGGATGCTTGTGAGCCACCCTGTAGGTGCTGAGAACAACTCAGATATTCTGCAAGAACAAGGGCTTTTCACTACTGAGCCATTTCTCCAGCCCCACACTGTTTGTTTGTTTGTTTGTTTGTTTGTCCCCCTTGATTAGAGCCATTCTGAACAGGATCAGATGAAATCTCAATGACATTTCCTTGATAGCAAAGGATGTTGAACACTTCAATTTTTAATTGGCCATTTGTATTTAATCCATCGAGAACTGTCCATCTAATTGTTAGTTCACTTACTGAGTGGATCTTTTGGATTAAAAATTTCAAGTTCTAGAGTTGGATGTGTATCTGACAAAGACTTCCCCCTGTTCTGTAGGCATCTTTGCTTTGACAATGTGTCTCCTTGCTGTGTAGAACTTCTGTGATTTCCTGTAATCCCATTAAAAATTCCTGGATTTATTTTCTGTGCTATTATCTAGATTTTACCCAGAAACTCTAGAGTTGTAGGTATTGCATTAAGATCTTTTCTTTATTTGTAATTGATTTTTGTACAGCATAAGAGATATAGGCCTAGTTTAGGTCTTTCACACATTTTTTTTTTTTCTCATCAGCATTTGTTGAAGAGGCTTTCTTCCCAATGTACTTTTTTTTTTTTTTTTACAGCTTTGTCAAAATTTATGCAGCTATCAGCCATGTTTGTTTCTGTGTCCTCTATTTCATTCCACTGGCCTTTGTGTCTGTTCTAGTGTCTGTGCCAGGCTGATTTTGTCACTGTGGCTCTGCAGTATGGTTTGGGATCAGGTGTTACATCTCTGGAGTTGTTCTCACTGCTTAGGATTGACTTGTCTATTTGGAATCTTCTGTGCTTTTACGTGAATTTTTAGAATTCCTTTTCTGTTTTTTTTTTTTAATAGAATATCACTGGATTTTTAAAGGAAATTGTGTTTTATCTGTAGACTGTATTCAGCAATATAGTAATTGTCACAACATTCATTTGGACAATCCACGAGAACAAGATGTGTTTCTGCCTTCTGTTGTCTTTAATTCCTTCAGTGTTTTAAAGCTTTTATTGTGCAGATTCCTTACATCCTTGGTTGGGCTCATTCCTAGCCTTATTTTAAGGTTTGTGGAACTTTTGTGAAAGTTTTCTCCCCTGAATTTTTTTTTTCAGTGTGTAGAAAGCCTCAGATTTTCACATGTTAGTTTTGTATCTTGCTGCTTTGATGAAAGTCTTCATTAGGTCTGAGAGTTTTTATTAGGGTCTTTTATAAATAGGATCAAGTCATTTGCTAATAGAGATGCTTGGGTGTCTTCCTTTCCTGTGTGTATCTCTTTTGTTTATTTTTCTTATCTTATTGCTCCATCTAAGACTTAGAGCACAGTTTTGAATGAGAGATATGACAGTGGGCATCTTTGTCTTATTCCTGATTTTAGAGGAAATGCTTTCGGTTTTCTCTTTAGTACGATGTTATCTATTGGCTTGCTGTATACAGCCTTTATTGTATTGAGCTATGTTCACTATATTAGTTTCTTCGGGGATTTGAACAGGATTATGAATAGACAATAAACTTTATCAAAAGTGTTTCCTAGGGTCTGGAGAGATGTTTCAATGATTAAGAGTACTTGATTTTGCAGAGGACCTGGGTTTGATTCCCAGCACACACATGGCAGCTCACAACAGTCCATAACTCCAGTTCCAGGGGATTCAATACCTTCTTCTGATCTCTGTAGCCACCAGGCACACACATGATACATAAACATACATGTAAGTAAAACCTCATATACATAAAACAAGTAAATATGAAACTATTTTAAATGCTTTCTGTATTAACTGCCATGACTGAAATTCTTGCCTTTAAGTTTATTTATGTATCATAGTATATTTATTGATTTGTGTATGTTGAACCAGCCTTGCATCCCTGAAATGACAGCAACTTGATAATTACCTTAATATGTATTCTTGGAAAGATCTCCCATGCTCATGGCTTGGCAGGATTAACATAGTAAAAATGGCCATCTTACCAAAAGCAATCTACAGATTCAATGCAATTCCCATCAAATTACCAGCACAATTCTTTATAGACTTTGAAAGAAAAATTCTCAACTTCATATGGAATAACAAGAAATCCAGAATAGCTAAAACAGTCCTCTAAAATAAAAGATCTTCTGGAGGTATCTCCATCCCTGATCTCAAGCTGTACTATAGAGCAACAGTTATAAAAACTGCATGGTACTGGCATAGAAACAGAATGGGGGATCAATGGAACTGAACAAAAGACCCTGAAATAAACCCACACACTTATGGACACCTGATTTTTGACAAAGATGCCAAAACCATACAATGGAAAAATGAAAGCATCTTCAACAAATGGTGCTGGTCCAACTGGATAGCTCATGTAGAAAAATGCAAATAGATCCATATTCTTGAAATTGTTTTGTAAGAATTTTTCTGAAGAATTTTTAAATTTTATCTATTGTTTTATTAATTACAGTTTATTTGCTTTGTATCTGAGCCCCCTCCCCTCCCAGTCCCACCCTCCTTCCATCATCTTCTCTCATGCCCCTCCCCAAGTCCACTGATAGGGGAGGTCCTTCTCCCCTTCCCTCTGATCCTAGTCTATCAGTTCTCATCAGGACTGGCTGCATTGTCTTCTTCTGTGGCCTGGTAAGGCTGTACCCCCTCAGGGGGAGGTGATCAAAGAGCAGGCACCTGAGTTCATGTCAGAGACAGGATTCCATATTCTTTGCTAACATGGATCTATCACTAGATATGATCAGAATTTTACTGCTGACTGTTAGGTAATTCACCCCATGGACACCCTTGAGCACATATCTGGGGGAAAGAAAAACTCCTCCAAGAAAGATGTTGTCAAATGGGGTGCTCATGAATACATTTCAGAGGCATATTGCAGAATGCCAAATTTCTTTTCAGAAAGCAACAGTTGGAGGAGCACTGGGTGCCGTAAAGACTGAGTGGAAGTCAGCAGTGAACCCATTTGGTCCCGGGCTTTTCTCTTTGGGAGGCTTCTTATGGATTCAGTCTCATTGATATGGCTCCGTTCAAGTTGTTTGCATTCTCTTGGTTTAATTTTGGTATAGCACCTGTGTCTTTCAGGGTTTTTGAATATAGGTTTTCAGTCATTGTCCTAATGATTCTCCTAATATTGCAATCTGCTGTGACAGCCACATTTCATCTCTGAGTTTTCTTACTTAGGGTCTTTTCTCCTGTTTGGTTAATTTGGCTAGTGGTTTTGTTGATTTTTGTTTATTTTTCGAAGAACTAACTCTTCATTTGATTGATTATTTGCATATTTTCTTGTAGTCTCCATTTCATTAATTTCTACCTGAATATTTACTATTTATTTAAATCTACTGCTTTGGGGTTTGATTTGTCCTTGTTTTTCTATGACCTTGAGACACATCCTTAGGTGACTTATATCAGGTCTGGCTGGCAATTTAATGTAAGTATGTGTAGACATCAGCTTTCCTCTTAAGATTTTCTTAACTATATTTTGGAGGTTCTGATAAGTTGTACCTTCGTTTTCATTTGTTTCTAAGAATTTTTAAATTATTTCTTGATTTCTTCAATGATTTAATAAGTCATTCAAGAGTTTATTGTTGGTCTCAAAATATTTCTATAGTTTTTTCTGTTAATTATTTCTACTTTTATTCCACTGTAGCCTGATAAAATTAAGAATGATTTGTTAAGACTTCCTGGACAGAAAGAGCTGGCTCAGCAGTTAAGAGTACTGGCTGCTCTTCCAGAGGTCCTGAGTTCAATTCCCACCACTCAGGTGGCAGCTCATAACCATTTGTAACTTCAGTCACAGAGAAGCCAATGCCAACTTCCGGCTCTCTCAGGCACCAGGCATGCATGTGGTACACAGACACACATGCAGACAAAATATCCATACATGTAAATCCAAATAAGTACGTATAGAAATACTTCCTTTGTGAGCTAGAACGTGATCTATTTCAGAGAAGTTTGCATGTGCTGCTGAGAAGCATAGATTCTTAGCTGTTGGATGGAATATTCTGCACATATCTGTTAAGTTCACTTGACCTATGATGTAGTTTAACCCTTAAGTTTCTTTGTTGATTTTTATTTTGCATAAACTGTATAAAGACAAGAGTAGGGTACTGATTGCCTACTGTTATTTTATCAGGACAATGTGATGTTTTGTGCCCATTAGTGTTTATTTTTATAAAATTAGAAAGCACAAGTTTTGGGGCTTACATATTCACAATTGTGTTATCTTCATGATGAAGCATTCCCTTTATTAGTAGTGGCTTTCTTTATACTGATTTTATACTGACTAATTCTGGACTTAAGTCTACTTTATTAAATGTTAGAATAGCTGTGCCAGTGTGGTGATCAGTATTAATTTTGTCGGCTTAACAGGATAACCTAGGAGAGGAGGACTTGCTTGATTGCTTTGAGACGAGAAGCCCTGTGCTGTATGTGATGCCATTCCCTTGGCTGAGATGTTGGACCACGTAAAGCGGAGAATGAGAGCCACGCAGGATGCCTGCATCCATTGCCCTCTCCTGTTGACTATCGACGTCGTGTGACCAGCTGCTTCAAGCTCCTACTTCCTCCAGTTTCCACCATGATGGACTGTATCTCGACCTGTGAGCCAAAATAAACATGGTTTCCCTTAAGTTGCTTTGTCAGGACATTTTATCACAGCGATGGGAGAAAAAAGAAAAAAAACTAAGAGACATCCTGTTTTTGCCTTCTGTTTGCTTAGTTAATGGACTCTAGCCTTTGAGTCCTAGTCTCTGGATGTCCTTGCCAGTCAGATATATTTCTTGGAGACAATAGATGGGTGTAGCCTTCTGTTCAATCTACCTAGCCAGTCTGTGACTCTACTAGTAAATTGAGTCCCTGTGTATTTAAGGGTTTTATTGAGATACTTTTTTTTTAATTTCCTGTAATTTTGTTCGCTCTTTCTTTGGTTGGTTGGGTCATACCTTATAGCCCTCCCCCTTCTCACTAGAGTCTGTTTTCTGTGTCTTGACTGCTCAGTCTTCTTTGGGTCACTTGGAAGTAACCCCCAGGCTCTAATCTGCCATCTTACCTAGATGCCGATATGTTCTTACTTCAAGAGATTGTTTTTCTGTATGTTATCACTTAATTCACAAGGAATTTATTGAGATATAAGATAAGACATTAATATCACTCGGTCCAAAATTTCAAACAATGTTCTTACATCACTTATCTAAGACATATCCATCTCCAGTAACTTACGACAACCATTTTATAAAGCATGCACTAATAATGTGACATAAGATCTGGTTACAGGTCCTTGGCTGTTTCCTTTATCTTTCTGTTTCACACTACCTCTGGAAATGCATCTCTAAGTCACTTTAGCTTTGTGTATGTGTGTGTGTGTGTGTGTGTGTGTGTGTGTGTGTGCGTATGTGTGTGTGTGTGCATGCTCGGAGTCCAGAGGACAACTGTGGCTGTTCTCCTAGGTTGCCATGCACATTCTTTTTGGAAACAGTTTCTTTCACTGCTCTGCAGCTCACTGAGTAGGCAAGAATGGCTGGTCTGTGAGCCCCAGGGAGCTGCCTATCATCTCCATGGGGCTTAAAATACTTGTTCAGCTTTTCTGAGAGATGGAGCTTAGCCATCATGCTTGCACAGTAAATATTTTACCCGTGAGCTATCATTCCAGCCCCAAATCATCTTAACTTGAAAATAGCTTTCAAATCTGACAGGAGAAATCTTTTGTAGAAAAGATCAATATTTTCCTTATCACTGTTTATTCTTAATCATGCAATTTTCCAGATAAATATTATGCTTTGTTCAGTTAAAAAAAATCCTAGCAATAGGGGCTTGGAAGATGGCTCAGTGCACTGCAGAGGGCCTGGACGGCTCCCAGCATCCTTTATGCAGCTCTGGGAGGGGAAGGGGGCTCTGGTGTCTTCAGGTACCTGTAACTCATGTGCACATGTAAGGTTTATGTGAATATTCACATATTGAAGTGTATTGTGCGTGTGTTCTATACTATTTTGTTATAATTTTTCTGGCCACTAGTTTCTTACTACGTCTGTTTACTTTGTGGTGTGTGGGTGTGCATGTGTTCTGTCTGGGCATGCACTGGCCTAGCATGCATGTGGAATTAGAGGACAGCTTGCGGGAGCTCTTACGACCCTTCCACCGTGCGGACCCTGGGAATTAACTTCAGTTTGTTGGGCTTTTCGAGCACCTTTAACCATGGAGCCAGCTCACCAGACCCCCATTTTCTGTTTTCCTATTGTAGCTGGGAACTTGAGGTATTCGTACTGATCTTTGTGGGTTTCTAGAACATAGGGTAATATCTAAGACTCTCCTGCTGGATTATCGTTCATTATGATATGTCCCTGTCATCTTTACTTGGTTTTTGTGTGTCTTCCTTAATCAATAGCCATGGGGTAGACCCAGCCTCTTAATTTGTAATGCTACTCCCTATGAGATGCTGAGCTGCACAGAGGGAGAGCGTGGATCCCAAACTTCCAAAACACCCACATTTTGCTTTAATGCTAGAACCATAGATAGAATGAAGCAGAGCCATGGCCAGACCCTCACTGAGGGAGAAATGAGCATTAGTACCGCATTGTGACATATAGTCATCAAAATTCCAGCACCACAGCAGTTTTCCCCTTTTGTGATCTGTAATTCACCCCATAAATGATCTCCACAGAACCTTCTTTTGTCACAGACCGGCATGGTTTGTTTCAGATGAAGGCAGAAACAGAGGGCTGACCAACCCCCTGAGTTGTTTTCCTAGGCTGTTTGCTGAGGGTGTGTTTTTAAACAAAAATTCTTTAAAGTGGTGTGCAAACATATAGAAAGATAAGGCTTTCATCCAGTCCCCTGCGGGGAGCCAGCTTTACAAAGTATGTGCTGTGAGCCCAGAGGTGAGAGTTCAATGACACAGACCCCTCCACCACCAGCTTGAGATGCTTTTGCGCTCCTCAGCTGTTTTCGCTGATGTTGTAACTTGAACGCTCTCTAGGGACAATGCCCGGGGTATGGAAAGCAGCTGAGTCCCCTGGTTCCCATGCAACCAACCCACTGCACTCCAGGACTGTTCTCTTCTGAACCTCCAGAGTTCCTACCGGGGTGACAGGGCATGCAGGCTCCATCTGTACAAAAATAAAAATTAAAATAAAAAAACAGTAATTAAACAAAAAAAAATGCATAAGGAGTCCGAGATGGAGAGTTAGGAATGGAAAGCCTCATTCCATAGGTCAGAAACTTCACAATCGCACAGCATGGCCCTGCACGCCCTGAGAAACAGTATGGCCCACACATCTGCGGACACAGCATGACCTTTCACACCTGCCAACCCTGCCCCTGCACACTTTCACACATCATGGCTACACAGTCATAGATGTCACGGCCCTATGGATACCCTGAATTTGGACTTTTAGTGACCTAGTTTATCGTAAATTATTAGGCCAGTTTAAACTTCAGCCTGGCTTTTTAATTATTTTTTTTTCTGGGAAAGAAAACCCGCTTTCTCTTCATTAGTGAGCCCGCCCTGAAGGATTAGGAGAAGAACACGGGAAAGGAGAGAAGAGACTACGAGGAAAGGTCCTGGGGCTGAAGGTATTAATGGCTTTATTCCAGCCACGGGTGGGTGCTCAAAGGGACATTTGTAACACATCCTTGCATCATGGACTGCTAAGAGGGGGGGTCAAGAAACAGTGGGCAGCGCAGCTCTGGATGAATTGCTCTGAATCCTCAATAGACTCCCTTCCATGGGATGCTCCAGATTAACAAGGACAGAATGCTTTGGGAAGTGCCTGTCACCTCCTGGACCTCCATCTTCTGGAAGAGCGAGGTTTCTGGCTTCATATGGCTGCACAGCAAGGTCCTCAGGGTCTGGGATCCCCACAGGAAGTGCACCCACCTTCTGCACTCTACCCCTCCCTGACACCATCCCACCTCCTTGTGACAAGGCACCCTTGTTGCTCCATCTGTTATCAGGCTCTAGGGAGTTGTGGGAAGACTCACAGCTTCGTTAGAGGACAGAGGCAAAGCCTTTGCAAGCATGAGAGTCTCAGTTTGCATCTCCAGATCCCAGACACAAAGCAGAGCGTGGCAGTCTGTGCTTGTAATCCCCTGGATGCAGAGATGGAGGCAGAGATGGGGTGACCTCTGGAGCTCTCTGACCAGCTAGCTTTGCTGCTCGATTAAGGCCAGTGAGAGACTGTCTCAAACAGAAGTTAGAAGACATGAGAAGAATGACCACCAAGGTTGTTGTCCTCTGACTAACACACACACACACATGAATGTGTGCATGCACACACATGAAAATGTATTTATCACAATAAGGGCAATATTTAAAGATAATATCACTTAAAGGAGTGCCTGAGGACAGCGTTAGCTAGAAGAACAAAACTGGGAACAGAGCCACGAACACCGTTCAACACCATGTCTTTTTCTCCTTGTGGACTCTTCTCTCCTTCCGTTTTCCTCCCTCAAAATCCCTCTGGGCTTGCTGTTGGAGGGGAAAGACCAAGTTTCAGAAAAATAAAACAAAACAGTCTTAGCAAACTGGAAAGCTGACAGTAGGGGTAAAGGCGCTGAAGAGAAAGGATCAGGAGGCAGGAAACAACACAGCACCATGCACCGTGGGATGCAAAAAATCAGAAGACCCCACTCCACCACTGCCTGGGGGGAGAGGCTTCCACCCACATGGCTCACCCAGGTGAGCCTTGAGTGCCCGTCCCAGCAGGCAGGGTTCAATGCACAGTGGGCATTGTGAACTGTTCGTGTTTGTCCAGAGAGGCTTGTAAGAAATAGAAATCCAAACTCAGGAAAGTAGATATCTAGAAAAACAAATGACCCAATTAAATAATAGGGCACATATCTGAACAGAGAATTTCCAAACTCAAATGGCTGAGAAGCACTTAAAGAAATTTTCAGCATCCTTAGCTTTAACATCAGGAAATACAAATCCAAACGACTTGGAGATTCTAACTTACACCTGTCAGAATGGCTAAGATCAAAAACACAAGTGACAGCATATGCCCACAAGGATGTGAAAGAAGGGGAACCCTCCTCCACTGCTGATGGGAGTGCAAATTTGTATAACCACATTAGAAATCAAGATGATGGCTCCTCAGAAAATTGGGAACCAATCTACCTCAAGACTCAGTTATAACACTGTTGAGCACATATCCTAAGGAGATTCCACCCTGCCACAGGGACACTTACTCAACTACATTCATGGAAGGTTTGTTCATAATACTCAGAAACTGGAAACAACCTGGATGTTGCTCAACCAAAGACTGAATAAAGAAAATGTGGCACATTTATACACTGGGGTATAACTCAGCTGTTTAAAAAATGACATCATGAAATTTGCAGACAAATGGATAGAACTAAAAAAAAAATATATATTCTGAGTGAGATAACCCAGAACCAAAGAGACAAATATGTTGTGTATTCACTTATAAGTGAATATTAGCCATTATGAAAATGATGACCAAGCTACAATCATTAGGCCCAGAAAGGTTAGGGAACAGGGGGCTTTGAGGGGACATGGATTCCTTGGGAAGGGGAAATAGAATAGACTTTACAAGTGGACCAGGGGCCTGTGGGGAATGGGAGTGAGAAGAATTGTAGAGGGGGTGGAATGCAATGGAGGGAGAGAGTGTGGAGAGAGATGGCTGCAGTTGGGGGGGATTTGAGGGGTGGTGTGGAAACCTGTTGCAGTGGAAACTTCCTGAAATTTATGAAGGTGACACTAGTGAGAATTTCTAGTAATGTGTGATTCAGAGTCTGAACTGGCCATCCCTCTTGCCAGGCAAGGCTCCCAGGATCAGGACTGGCTTGCATTCTGTTGAGTTTTTGGCTGAGAGGGTTTATGGAGATCCCCAAGCAACTCAGGCTGATGTTAAGCTAGAGGGTAACTCTCCACAAACTGTCAGTGGGGCCCCATTGCTGAGGACAACATCCACACAGCTCATTGGTCATGAGAGGCCAAGCTGGTGCCTGCATGAAGCCTTCACTCGTACATTCTAGTCTTTTTGGTGTGGGAAGATACTCTTCAGGCTACGGAAACAGAACCAAAACCTACAGTCTGTCCTAGCTGCAATATGTGCTTGGGCAATGGTGGCACGGGCTATGTGAAAATGGCATACCAATGTTTGATTTAGCGCGAGACCTATTTCATGAAAGAGAGCTCATCTCAAAACTTCTTGGATGGCCACGAACCAAGAATTGGATAGCCCAGAGACATATGGGCTATCCAACACCAAACAAACAAACAAACAAACAAACAAAATCAATGAAATGATTTTTAATGATATTCTGCTATACTCATAGATTGGTGCCTTATCTAGTCATCATTAAAGATGTTTCCCCCAGCAGCGGATGGGAGCCGATGTAAAGAACCACAGCCAGACATTATGAGGAGAGACTAAATTGGAGGTCTCTATTGCGTCCCTCCCCTCAGGGCTATATGGGCTCAGAGAGACTGAAGTGGAAAGCATAGGGCCTGCATGGGGCTGCACCAGGTCCTCTGTGTATATGTTGAGTTGGCATTTTTGTGGGGCGGCTAAATGTAGGAGTAGATGTGTCTCTGACTCTTCTGCCTGCTCTCAGGACTCTTTCCCTCCTGTTGGGTTGCCTTGTCCAGCCTCAGTGTGAGGGCTTCTGCCTTGTCTTACTGAATTTTGTTTTGTCATGTTTGGTTGTTGTCTCTTGGAAACCTGCTCTTTTCTGAAGGGCGACAGAGAGGGAATAGATCTGGGGCAGAAGGGAGGTGGGGGTGCTGGGAGGCATGGAGGGAAGGGACACTGTGGTTGGGATGTATTGTATGAAAGAAGAATCTATTTTCAATAATAATAATAATAATAATAATAATAATAATAATATGATGATGATGATGATGATGATGATGATAAAGATGATGGTTCATTTTGGAAATGCCTGGAGCCACTTTAGATCCAGCTACAAATGAATAGAAAACACTATCCCCCTGCTAATGCCCACAGCTACACTCCTGATAATTCTGCTAAGATGTCTTTCCCAGCCAAAGTAGAAGTATAGAGTGAAAAATTACTAACAGCACAGCTTGTCTTTGAGGTCACATGCCTGATAATCTTTAAAATGAATGGTATAAAATGTGGAGGTAAACTCACACGTGTGTTCTGTTGAGGAAAAGACAAACATAAGTAATAGAAAGAATTTAAGACCTAGACAATGTGTAGGATACACACACACACACACACACAATAATAATAACTATTATTATTATTGTTTTAAATTTAAAAATTAGCTTTTAATACAACTGAAGAGTCACAGAGTTGGGGATCTCTCTGTGTTAAAGTTATTTTTATAAAATTGTGTTTGTTTCTCTCTCTTAACCCAGCTGTCACCCAAATAATTAAGACTTTATTATATTATATGTTTATCAAGCTTTAAGCACAATCCTGGGCAGTTTAAACTTATTCCTAAACCTCTAAACTAGTCTGGCTTTTTCCTTGCCAAAATCTCTGAGGTACTTGCACTTTATGGTTTTTTCCTGCTCAGCTCTCTCTCCTGATGTCTCCTAGAGCTCTGCCTGGGGCCAAATTGTTTACTTCCTCCTCTATCTCCTCCTCCCCTGGCTGACAGGAAGTCTAGCTCAGGGATTGTCTGTAAGCTTTATTGGCATATCAAGGGACAACTGGGGAGCAGTGTTTATATAACATTGAGTGAGACAGGAGATTCTCTGAACAAAGATTGCAACAAGATATGGGGGGGTATAGAAATCAGCACTTGAATTACTCAATAACCTTCTCCCTACCCCAGCTCTGTCTGTCTGTCAATTTTCAGATAAAAGACCCCAACCAAGATAATGATGACAATTCAGACCCACAACAGAACGAGGCCCTTTATCCACGGGCCAGTACCTCTTGGAAGTTTTATCAGAAAGCGGAACGTGTGGGCAGAGCCGGGGAAGACACTGCTCCACTGCCACCCAACCTGTGTGACATAAGGACCCCCGCTGGAGAACTGAGCACAGAGGTTCCTCCTCAGCTTGACCCTTCACTGTTCACCCTGGGCTGCCTGGGAGGCAGAGGAGCCTGGGCCTGGAGGGATTCCAAGCTGCAGAGCTGGGCATCCAGTTAGATGAGATCGTTTGGGTTGCTGCCCGACCCCCCACCCCCAGCCTGGGCACTGTGCTGTGTGTGCTGGGGAGGGTGGAAGGGGCAGAGCAAGTAGACAGGGCCAGCTCTGGAGCACCTGGTGGGGAGCCATCATCCTCCCCACCTGTCCTGGGCAAGCACATCAGACTTCACATGGAAGAGCTGCTGGACATTCCTGAACTCATGGATATAGGTAAGATCTGTCTAGACTATACATCTAGATTAGCCTAAATTAATTACAGTGATGACAAGCTTTTCTTGTAATTGGATCTTAACCCCCTATGGAGGATCTTAACCCCCTATGGAGAAATCTCCTGGAATAACCTCTGAAGTAATGAGGAGCTATTTATGACCTTAAAAGTTGGTACTATAAATCTGGCCAAGAACCTGTGGCTGGCATGGTCATGGACCCTCAGGAAGAACCCACTGCTATTGGTTTAGCTAAGTGGGCTCAGAAGCAAACTGACCTCCAAACCCTTTCCTTTATAACCGTAGATTGGTTCAGCTCTCAGCCTCCCCCAGACAAGCTCTTTGCAATAGATGGCAGTTGATGCAGAGACTTGTGGTTGGCCAAGCTGAACAAGGAAATGGGGAGCCTTTGGTCTTAAAAGGGTCGTCTACATCACACATGCCTTTCTCGACACAGAAGCCCCAGGGAATATGGAGGAGGAAGACTGAGGGCCCTGCTATGAAATGGTGTCTTCTGGTCGTCATACAGCCGTTGAAGCCATGAACTCTCTGCAGCTGTGGTTGCCGGCACAAGACTGGACCTGTCAACATTTATCACAGAAAGGGGAAGGTCTCATGAGCTGTACCCATCACTGAGACAGCGGCTGGGAGAAGGACTGACACCATCCTGATTGGCATAGGCACTGACGAGTTGCCCATAGTCCAGCAAACAGCCTCCTACCTGTACTCAGGAGGCAGCCCTAATCATATTCCTTGGTTCCCACTCATGCACAAAGCATATGAAAAGTGACTTGTTATTTTCTCTCTAGTTTGAGAAAAGACAGGAACCAAGTTAGTCGGGTAGGAAGACAGACTCTTGGCACCTGTCCATTGCTTAGCTATTGGCATTTTGAAAACAGTGCCTGGGATATTTAATCTGCTAGGAATTTTCTCCAGGTAAATACAGTGTACTATTGGACAGCTTTGTGAGTTCTGAGACACCACAGACCATGTGAGGACAACCCCAGAACTGCATGAGATGACACACAATCTACACACACAATCTACAATCCCAGTATTCAAGGGGTGGCGACGGGGTGAGGGGGATCACTTACAAATTCATAGCAAGTTCCGGGTCAACCAGGGCTACATAACAAGATCCTATCTAAAACAAAACAAAACAAACAAACAAACATTAAGAAATGGACAAAACAACAAAAACCAAAGGAGTGGGGGCTGGGGATATAATTCCTATAGTAAAAGGCTTGCTGTTTGAGCATGAGGACCCTAGTTCAAACTCCAGACTTTATGAAAAAAAAAAAAATGCCAGATATGATGATGTGCATTTGTCCCCCAGGGCTGAGGAGCAGAGTGGATTCCTGGGGATCTCTGGTGGTCAGCCAAGCCTACTTAGTAAGTTCCAGGCCAGTGGGAAACCCTGTCTGAAAATTACAGTGAATGAATCCTCAGGAACAATGAGCATGGTTGACCTCTGACCTCCATGGAGGTCACACGCATGTGCCCACAGGCACATGTACCCACCACACACACATACACACACATGCACACATGCACACGCTAAGAGAAAACTGAAATGTTAAAACTGTGTAGAGATCTGATGCATGGATTATTGAACCATGGCCTCATGAATCAAAGATTGGCTTCTCAAGCGGGTATCTTATACTGGATTGTTCTGGAGACACAGGCTGGACCTCGAAATGGTTTGCTTTTCTAAATAGTCTGGCCAGCACATGGCGAAAAACTGAGCATTCCACAAGAGTGGGGGAGGGGCTTCACTATGAGGGACATGGCTTACAGCTCACACGTGGAGTGTCCACCCCACCTCCCTGATGACTTCTGTGTGTCCACCTCTTGCTGGACCATGAGCTACTCTGCCCTTCTGTGTGCTCAGCCCCCCAGTGCTGCCTGCAGTGAGGTCTGTTTGTAATGTCTCCATCTTTCATGCTTAAGATTCACGCCCAGCAAGTTTCGATGACTACATAGTTAACTATAGGCATCATGAACACCCCCCACACACACATGGTTAATACTTGGTGACACCCTTTGTACAGTTTGACCAATCTTCCACCCGACTCCTGCTGCAGTCCCAGGCAAACAGCATTCTCTGGGTTTGACTTCTTCAGACTCTACATATAAGAGAGATTGTGCTGTGCTTTTATTTCTGTATCTCCTTACTGTAATGTTCTCCTGGTTTTATCCATGTTGTCCCACTTGGCAAGATCTCATCCTTTTTGAAGACTGAGTAATACTCCATTAGACCTGTGTCTATTATACCGTATTTTATTTGTTCATGCGTTCATGGACTTGTACGTTGGCTCCATGTCCGTGACAGTAATGTTGCGGTGCATGGGGCAGGTTGCTGTCTCGCATGCTGATCTCATTTTCTTTGGATGTATACTCAAAAGTGGCCTAGCTAGATTAAGCTGCCTCTGAAGCTCTGATCCAGGCCGATGGTGTGAGCACCTCAGAAGCTGCCTCCTTATCCAGAGTGTGCATCAAGAGGGAAGCATACTTAGCAGGGAGTTTGAAGTTGGACCAGGAACCATCTTTAAACAGAATCCAGTCTTCCAGGGAGGCTGAAACACTGTCTCCCCCTTGTGGTGGCCACTGAGTCCTGGCAAACCTGACAGTCAGCAAGAAGGGCTGCCAAGGAAGAGGCATGGGGGAGGCATCTGCTTGTGGACACCCAGCCTGAAGTCATGCAGGAAAGCACTTTAAGAAGAGCTAGACTCCCTAGGAAGATCTGGTCTTCAGAGAGTCAGGACGCCAGCCTCCCTGGCGCTAAGACTCCCACAACGTCACTCCGAGGAGCGGAGTCCCTAGGGAGTCAGGCCTCCCTACCCTCTGAAGCTGATTGATGAGGAACACTGAACTGCAATCCCGGGAGAACAGCTGTGGAGCATCCAGTGGCCACTGGGGGAATCACCACTACCAACCCCGCTTTCCAGTGGTGAAGCAGGCTCAGATCAAGTACTAAGCTTCAACTAGGCCTGCTGCCTTCAAGTCAGCCCTCTTATCGCTTCCATACATTCATAGGGCTCTACCATTTATGCAGTGGAAGAGGTGGGGACTCCCTGGTCATCGGTAAGGACCCTGAATCTTTGGGTACAAGTGCTCCCCCAATCTCAGCCAAGCACTTGCCATGCAAAGTGGCAGTAACTTCCATAGTTTGAGGTGTGACAGAAAAACAGCATTGATTTCTCTTTGTTTCTGTATGGTTTCATGCACAAGTTTGTTCTTGGTGTAGATATTAATAACTTCAGCATGTTGAGAACTTTTACGTCATGGCTTCCCTTTAGCACACCCCACTGCTGGCAGCCCTGCTCTAGTGGTCTGGAGTCATTAGGAAAATGAGGGCAATGCGAACATCATTCAAGACTGTCACAGTTGACCTGGCGTTGGAGACAGCTACTAAATACCTAGCAGGCTGGCAGCACATACAGAATGGAAACACTTGTCAAAAAAAAAAAAAAAAGCCACATCACAGGGGGAAATATGTATGTATGTATGTATGTATCCATCTATCTATCCATCTGTCTGTCTATCATCTATCTATTCCAGCAGGGTTATATATGACTCTAGCACCATACAGTTCAGAGTGGCGTGCAGTTTAAAACTTATGAATCATATCTGGAATTTTCTATCTAATATTCTTGGACCACAGGTGGTTGTGGGCACCTGAAATGGTGGAGAGTAGCACAGCAGGCTAAGGGAGACAATATGTACACTGACTGAAAAGGCATAGCCCCGTCAGCTCCAAGCCTGAGACTGGGCCAGGCTTCCTCTCCCTCGGGACGTCTGACATCTGCACCAAGGACCTCAGCTCAGCAGGACCCTGCCCTCTTAGGCTGATGCCCCATTTGGCCTCCCTGCTATTGACGTTCTAGTCAGAACGCTAGAAGGATGTCTCCCTCACGCTGCTCAGACTCAACATCTCCCACATGAGGTCTCCCACCTGTTCGCCCCCTCGGTGGATCTAGGACTGTTAGAAAGAGAGACAGGGAAGGGAATGAAGGGGGCAGAGAGGACAGAGGAAAACAGGGAGAGAGAAAAGAGGAGGCAGGGAGAAGGGGAGAGAAGAAAGAGCCATGTTCTATCATTCTCATTTACCAACTGTTCAGGCACATCTTTCCAAGTCATTTCACCATTTCTTTGGTGTGGGTGGGTATGGCAGATGTATACCCTCTGGTTCCTCCTATTTCCAGTGTCTTGCTATCATTAATACCCCTGTATGTGCCTTCATGTGCCAGAGTATACTTTGAGGGTTTTTGTTGTTGTGTTTACGGGACCAATCCCAGGCATGGGCGGATGGCTGGATCTAAATTAAAGATGTTAACTCCTGGGAATTCCAGCACGTCTCTGAGGAAGAGGTGGTAGGTAAACTGAGGCACTGGGAGGCATCTGATTACCATAGTAGCCATGGAGCTTCAGTAGCTTCTAGCTGGGTTGGGGAGGGGGAAGGGGTCCGCTCAGAAGTCGCTTCTCTATTGAAGCATCCCCGTTCATTACCGAAGTTCCACACTAGGGGGCGCAGCACATGCCACTCTCAGTCACAGCTAGGGCCCTGGGTTCAGCCACAGGTACTTAGAGCTTGCAGGCCACAGACCAACAACTAGGTGCTCTGGGACTTCACGGGGCACCTTGACGCAGGAGAAGGGTGCAACCGTGGCTTCCCAGAAGGGTGACTGTAAACTGAAGGGCAGGAAGGGCAGGCAAGTGCTAGTCTGTCAAAGGAGAGACAGGTGTGTGTGACTGGGAAAACAGGTGGGGAGTGTGGCTTACGCGGGAAACTCGGAAGCCTTGTTCTTCACCCCCAGCTACTGGGTGGAGCCAGCCTCTGCCCAGGTCTCACTCAGCTTTGACAGACCCACTTTGGGCCTGCACTGGTTAATTTTGGTCAACTGGACACAAAGCAGAGATTCCTGGGTAGAGGGAAGGAACCTCAAACCCAGGAATTGCCTCCATTAGATTGGCCTGTGGGCGCGTCCGTGGGGGCATTTTCTTGATTGCTAACTAATGGAGGAAAGCCCAGCCCACTGCAGACAATGCTCCCTGGGCGGGTGGGCCTGGGTTTTATGAGAAAGGTAGGTAGCAAACCAGGTGTCAAGCCAGTCAGCAGCGGTCCTCTAGGGTCTCCGGTCCAGTTCGTGCCTCCAGGGTCCTACCCCGGCTTTCCTTCATGATGGACTCTAACGTGTAAGCCAAACAAACCCTTTCTCCCCAAGCTGGTGGTGTTCAGTGTTTTATCACCGGAACAGAAATCAGACTAGATTACCTGCTTTCTCTCTAGAAAAATCCATTTTCCACCTCATCGGGAAGCCTCTCCCGGCTGCTGGTACTTAACCTGACCCCTAAAATGTGCCTTGTCAGCATTTACAAAACAGGGCCTCGGGCAGTCTGCTTGTACCCTCCTGGGGTGCCGGCTCCCCTGTGTTCACAGGGCCATTTCCAGTGCAGGGATCGTGGGTCTTGGGCTTATGTCTGTGTAGGGACTTGAGCAGTACTTCTGTTGAGCTGGGTATGCTGCAGGCCTCAGCTGTCAAACATCTCCGGCCCCGTCCTGCGGCTTAGCTAGGAATGCGGGTGTACCAGAAACACCCTCTTCTTAGCGTTGTTATCCTGTAAGTCTCCTGGTTTCCAGTGTTCCCATGGTGGGGGTGGATGGGGAATTATCGTGCCCACAGGAAGAGGAAAGGAAGTTACCACATGCTTTCTCTGCTTGCCAGTGTTGGCTAGCTGAGCAGCCTCTAAAGGGCTTCCCTGGGATGATTTCGCTCAGGGAGCTTTGAGCTGTAGCTCACCTTAAGTGCTTTCTTAATTAATCAATTAATTAATGTGTGTACTCATGTTTTCCCTGTGTATCATGTGTGTGCCTGGCGTTGGAAGAGACCGGAAAAGGAAATCAGATATCAGATCCCCTCGAACCCGAGTTACAGGAGGTTGTGAGCAGCCAGTGCTCTTAACGACTGAGCTGTCTCTTTAGCCCCTGCATCTCACATTAAATGGATCTTGTAGAATTATCACATCTTTGAACTAGGAGGGATCCTGAGTCATGCTCCTGTTCCTCCGGGTTCCAGAGCCTTCTCTGTGCCATGTGACAGCGGCTGAATATCTCACCCACACTGGGAACACAATTCTCTGGCAGCCTCCACTTGCCCAGAACCAATGACACACACTTGGCCATATTTCTGGTCCTTCCTCTTACAGACCAACCTACTTAATTTGTCATTGAAGCTGATCTTTCCTTTTGATTCATATTTTCCTGTCTAAAGTTCTGTTTCTTTCTCAAGTTAAGACAGACAAACCCAAACTCATGTTTAGAGGAAGTTTTGATTAATAAAGGCATAAGATAGATGAGCTAAGGTGTCCCCGGGGACACCGAGCCTTGAGGCCACCCGCTGCCTAAGTGTCCTGTGCCCTTACTGATAACCCGGGGGTCCAGACCTAGGCCTTACTCTGAGGATGTGATCAATTCCAGGCTGACATTACTTCTAGGCAACTGTTCCTGCTGGTGTCCAGGCCTGAGAGTGTCCTTGACACGAGAGCCAAGTGTCAGCTGGTTCTGAAAGTTGGTGTGTGAACTCAGCACAAGTTCTCCCAGGAAACACACCGAGAGAGCCATGTGACCAGTGTCACCTACTCTAGCAGGAAGAGGCTGGTGAGGGTTGCTGTTCTTCCCTGAACTAGTCCTTTGACCTTGGCAAGCCAGTTAGCTTTAGGTCCTAAAACCTTGTTGGGGGTAGTTCAGTAGCCCTATGCACAAACAGACAAAGGACAAATATTGCCTGTGGAGACCCTTCCTGGCACGAGTTGGTCCCATTTCTCCCATTAATGCTGGCAGGTCACACTTACCCCAATGCCTGCCATTGTCTGGAACAGAGCAGGACAACCCCGGGAAGGTGTGTGTGAACGCAAGTCCTTCCTTGAAAGGAGCTGCGTCTGGCCCAGACACAGGAGGTTCTGGGAAAGAGAGGGTCAGCTTGTCTGGTGCCTGGAGGGCTGGGAATGAATACTGGGGTCTGGGTGAGAAGAAAAGTAGGGAGGCAAAGGTCACACTACAGATGTTTTCATTAACTGCTGACAGATATCTCACAGACTTGTTGGACATGAGAGTAGTTGCAAGTGAGAATCCTCCTGACTGGTCAGTTCCAGTTGGGGTGACTTCGTGAACCAAAAAAGGACATTTGAAGAATGTCACTGATGACATGGAGTTGCTAGTGAGGCAATTAAATATAAACACAAAGCAAAACAACAGTGGCCCAAGCCCCATATTCTATTTCCCCTGACTTAAAAGAATTCAGTGACGCTGACAGTTAGGGAAGGTCCTCAGAGCTTAGAGCCGCAGAGAAAATGTTTTAACAGTGGGTGACATAAATTAGCCAGCAATAACAGAGCAGTGCTGAAAACAACTCATTGTATAGACAGGAAACCTGAGCCTTAGACAGAGCCGCAGAACACCTGAATCCATGGTGTGGGTTGGGGGTGAGATTTGAAAATATAAGAATACATCTTGCTAGTATTTGCAGGAAGTGACATAAAGCAGACGTTCTCCTGAGCTTTCAATACTATAAATTCTAGAAACTCTACAGTGGAAAACATTGAAATCATGAAACAGAAGAGGCTAAAACAGCCCTGTTGTTTTCTCATCCTCTCACACGAGCCCTTAAAGATCTGGTTTAATTGTCTCAGCGCCTGACATGTGACACACTGCGTGTGTAGAAGGATCAAAAGCATACGGTGGCCACCGAGGCCAGGTAAGCGGCTGAGATGTGCAGCTGTGAGACTAAAGATGGAGGCTAGCTGCTGGTCTGGCTAGAAGTTCTCTGGGCAGGAGGAACAGGTTGGTTAGGACATGATGACTCTCAGCTGAGCCTGAGCCAGATTTCAGGAAACTATGACCTTGCCCCATTCTCCTGCCTGCTCTTTACAGACTACTGGGGGGTGGGGGATGAATTGGCTACTGGGCACAGTGGGCCAGGAAACACTGCCAAATGCCAGGCTGGATCTGTGCCCGCTTCCAGGGCCAGCCAGCCAGCATAGGGGCCCTGTCAGGCCTTATACCAAAACAGAATAAAGGATTGTTTGAGGGGCTTGCCTGAAGGCAGGCAACAGTCAACACTGCTGCTCAGGGAAGCTGTGCCTTTAGTACAGGAATACATGGAAGATGGCCATCACTCCCCAAGCCTGGCAAGATCCTTCTATCCAGAATTCACCTCGGGAGTTCCCAGGCTAGGGGTTAAAGGCTTACTATCAAAGGACAGTTTAGAGCAGTGGTCCCCAACCTTCCTAACTCTCTGACTCTTTAATACAGTAACATGACCCCAACCATAAAATTATTTCATTGCTACTTCATAACTATAATTTTGCTACTGTTATGAATTGTAATGTAAATATCTATTATACCGGATATGTGATATGTGGTTCCTGTGGGGCCGTGACCCACAGGTTGAGAGCCACTGGTTTAGATGTTTCAGCAGAAGAATAAACCCACCAGATCAACCACAGTCGCTTCACCTGGTCCCCTTAGGGACAGGAACCTGTGGACCCAGCACTTGGGAGGCTGTGGCAGAAAGAGCCTCAGTTTCGAGCCAGACTGGGTTATACAGTAAAACCCTGTCTCAAAACAAGTGTTAAACAAGGGACAATGAATAACTTATAAAACAACAACAAAATACACAAATTAAAACTTAACTAAAATATAATTGAATGTAAGCTTCTATTTATGTAAATACACTTTATCACATGGAGATTTTCCCCTCGTGGCCACCATTTTTGGAGATTGAGCACCATGATTCAGTATTTTGATCCAGTCTGAACTGAGAGTGTCTAGTACACAGCAATCTAACCCATGTACCCTAACTGCAGTACAAGCTGGAAGCGGGAATAAGCTGTTTTCTGTCCCAAAGATGCCTGTGTCTGGCTACAATAGCCTGAGTACTAACGGTTCCCACGGCTGAGACCAAGACCCTTCAGCTTCAGCAGAGACCCAAAGACAACTGGCTTTCTGAGCTGCCAGCCTCCTGCCTCAGTTTCTCCTTCTTTTGTGTCTCTCCCTCCAGCTTTCTGGCTCTCAGAACGTTTTAGTCTTGTGGCACAATGGGAGAGATGTCGCCTCCAGCTGCTCAGCATGTCCAGCTTAGTGGTTGCACTCCTGGGGCTCCGGGTTCAAACCTTGTAAGGAATTATGAGGAAAACTCGGCTACTGTCAAAAACGGAATTTCACAATCAAGTAAGAGATACTTTGGAAACCAAGCCATACATACACCTTGGTATAGTAAAAAATAACAAGTACTTACATATAATTAAGAATGTTTTTTTTTTTAAAGATTTTAACGTTTTGATTATGAGCATGTGAATTTGGTGGAGGGAGTGTGCATGTATGAGTCTCTAGGGCTGGAGTTACAGGCGGTGTGGGCCACCAGCAGTGCGTTCTGGGACCTGAACTCTGGCCATTTGGAAGAGCAGCAAGTGCTCTTAATTGGCGAGCCATCTCTCTCAGTCCAATTACATGTTTCTTGAATATAGAATCCTTAACATAGATGTGCGAATAAGCTCATAAGCATATCAGTAAGCATTCTCGGGCTACCACAAGGATGTCAATCAAGTGTTACTTCCCTATCAATGACAGACATCACATCGGAGGAGCAGGGCTCTTTGCTTTACAGGTGTCTCCACAGGTCTGTTCCACTGGTTTCCTTGCTGCAAAAGGCCAACAGGAACTCGGGCTTCCTGCCAGGCACCCTCAGCAAGACCCAGCCACAGCAGTTCCCTTTGACTGCTTTTCAGCTGAGTGGAATTCCTGATACCCAGAACCCAGTCTCTGCACAGCTGAGAAGGACTGGGTACAAACTGAGTTGGAGGCTTCATTTTGGCTATATCCGTCTTCCAGGTTAGCGTCAGAGCAAAATATGTAAGCTTCCCTCGAATGAGCCAGACCACTGGCAATGTTAGAACTACCATAAGAAAAAAAATAATCTACGAAACACAAGCAACAAATCTTTGTGCTTGCTTTCTTGTATAGCAGAAAATTATCAAAGTGGATGGCAGGTAAAGCAGGCAACCATAAATGAAGACCGGAACCGCAGGCAGATGTTGCAGACTGGCCTTGGAGCTTCTTGATGGGCACAGGCCTGTGGGTGCACTAATGGATGTGTTTTAAGAAGCCGTGGGTTACAGTAATTGGTATTCTTAACTGAAGGCTGGAGTCACCCTATTCTTTGTGGTTCTCTGGATCTGGGAATCTCCAACTGCATAACCCATAGTTAAGACCCTCCTGGCAAATTTTCTTAGGGTGTTTGGGGACATATAGTCTCTTGAGAAATGTGAAATGCCTGGAGCTTGAAGGGAGTCCTGGAGAGAATAATTTTCGAAGCTTTCTTGGAGCTGGAGACGGAGAAATACCGCCCACTTTCAGGCTTAATGTTTTTCTAAAACAGGGAAGGAGGCTCAGGGGGGTTGTTTTATGCACTAGGTCAGCCCTGATGGGTGAAGCTGCCTTGGCAGCCATGGCATAGAGGCCTGATGTGTCCTTTTCAATCCTCCTCACAACAGGATGGCTTGTGAGATCCTGGATGGGTAGGGTTTTATTTTTGGCTGTCCAGAGGACTCTGAGACAGTGAGGTGCTTGTGTTTATTTATTTGTCTCTTTTGATGGAGAGTCTCATGTAGCTATGGCTAGCCTTGAACTCTTTATATAGCTGAGAAAGACCTTGAACTTCTAATCTTCCTGCCACTGGCTCTTGCCTCCTGGCATTATAGGCATGTACCACCCTACCTGTTCTAGGTGGTGCTGAGGTTGATCTAAGCAAGCACGCTAGGAACCGAGCCCCCCGGGAAAGTAATGTACTGCCTCCAAGAGTGATAGAAGTGACTGGAGAGGGGGACAAGCCTTCCCTCATCCTATGGTTGGAGAACCTCTGAAGGAATCATGGGAAGGGCTTTCTGGGAGGTAATTTTTTCCCGTATTTTGTCTGTGTTATTCTAGTCGTTCATATTTTTATTAAATATCTTAAGATAAAATATTGAGGTATATTCAATGTGGAGGTTGAGTGAGAGTGAGAGTGAGAGGAGATGTTAGTCTACCACAAACTCAGCCCATCTGGCTTCCTTCTTCACCCTAAATGTCAGGCTTCCAGGTCCTGTAAATGGCTCAATTCTTAGAAGGGTTGTGGTGTCACTGAGCCCATGGCTGTCCTTAACTTGAGGATTTATGGTCTGTAAAGAGACCTCTGGCTGCTGCAGGGAACCTCAGTGTGAAGCTGATGTGAATCTCTAGACTTTGAAGGCGAAGAAGGAGGGGGATTTAGAGATGGATTCAAATCAGCAATTTTCAACCGGTGGGTGGTGAAGCTTTTGGGGGTTGAGTGACTCTTTCACAGGGATAACTGAAGACCCTTAGAAAACACAGATATTTACATTAAAGTATGTAACAGTAACAAAATTACAATTATGACGTAGAAACTAAAATAATTTTATGGTTCGGGGTCACCACAACATGAGGAACTATATTAAATGGTCGCAGCGTCAGGGAGGTTGAGAACCGCTGATCTAAATCATCAGGAAGGTCTTTGGGTATAGAAGTGCTAGCAATACATAGGGCAAGTTTCAGTTTTTGTTCTTGTTTTTAAAGCTTACTTATATTAATATGTAGTGGTGGCGTGCCCTAGGAGGCAGCCAGAAAACGTAGGGTTAAATTTGGAGTTGGAAAAGGGTTTTTAATTAAGAAAAAAAATTTTAGCATGTGTGTGTGTATGTGTTTGAGTGAGTGTGTATACGTATGTATGTATGTGTGGTGGGTGTGTTCGTTCATGCCATGTCATACACATGGAAGTCAGAAGACAGCCTCAGGTATAGGGTCTCACCTTCCCCTTTATTTGAGACAGGGTCTCTTTTGTAATGAGCCACTGTGTGCCCCAGGCTAGATGGATGAAGCTCCGTGTTTCTGCCTCACATCTTGTGGCAAGGATGCTGATATCATGGTGGCACACGGCTGTGCCTGACTTCCCCTTGGGTCCTGGGGGCCTGAACTCAGGTCTTTAGGCTTGCCCAGCCTGCGGGTTATCTGCTCAGCTATCTCTGTAGCACAAGTTTTGAAATTTTTCTTTGGAAAAAGATAGGAGATGTTACACCGAGCTCCCTCACACTCCTGTTAATTCCAAAGAGTCTTAGAAGGCAGACTGAGTTTCAGGGGGCCTCAGAGGCCCCAGAGAGGGGCATTCTCAGCAGTACTCAGTACTGTGTACCATGAGCAGCTCTGGGTAGGCGCCCCTTGTTTGCATCCTTGCCCGTGTTGACTCAAGCATTCAGGCACTCGTCATTTACCGCCCATGGCTCATAGGAACAGTGAGGAGATCTTTGCTCGTAGACTTGACACAGAGCAGGAGTGAACAACAGTAGCGGCAGTCTTTTGGCCTTCTGTTCCAGCCAAGTCGCCCTTGGCAAATGTAAATGGATCACAGTTGTCAAGGGAGCTTCTTGGAATGCTCATCACCATCAGACATGCCGATAAAGGCAAAGAATGACCTGTGACTTAGAGCTTGGGTCTGGGGTATCTGAACCTCAGCCTTGCCCCCCCACTGATGCTTATTCTTATTCTAACACCAGTCTCTCTGAAGAAGAAAAGGCGGAGTGATTAAGTGAAAATACCATTGCTTTAGAATTTGTTTTGCATTCCTTTTTTTAAACTAAAAAACATTTTTTTCATACAAAATATTCTGATCCCGGTTTCTTCTTCCTCCTCTCTTTCAAGATCCTCCTTACCTCTCCATACCCAACTTCATGCCTTTTCTCTCTCCCTCTCTTTAGAAAACAAGCAAATAAGAAAACAAAAACAAAGCAAAGGAGAGCAAAACAAAACCAGAAGACAAAAAGAAAGAAACATGAAAAAGACACATACATGCTGACACACACTCAAACAAAACAAAAGAAAACAAAGCTCATAAAACCACAGAATCAGAAGCCATAATATCTAAGCAGAGGCTCAGTAAGATTTAAAAAAGAAAAGTCTGAACTAAGCAATATAAGACCCCCAAAAAACAAAGTCTCCAAAAATACCATTGAGTTCATTTTTTGTTGCCAATCTACTGCTGAGCATGGGGCCTACCCTTAAGTGTGGTTTGTAGACCCAGTGAGACTCTATTAGAGAAAACTAATGTTTTCTCTGCAAGCCACTGTTAGTTTGAGAAAATTTCTTGGTTAGGAATGGTGTATTGTGCCCACTTCCCCTCTCAGCCCTGGGACATTTGGCTTAGACCTGTGCAGGCGTTGCACAGGCTACTGTAGTCTCTGTGAGTTCACACACATATCAATCTTGTGTCTGGAGGATCTTATTTCCTTGGTGTCCTCCATTCCCACTGTCTCTTACAATCTTTCTGTTTTCTCTTTCACGTAGTTTCCTGAGTCCTGAGGGTTTGATGAAGACTTACCACTTAGGACTGAGTGTTTTGAACAGTGTCCAGTTGCGGGTCTCTGTATTAGTTCCTGTCTACCGCAGGAGGAAACTTGTCTGGTGGTGGCTGAGCGAGATACTGATCAATGAGTACAGCGGAATGTTGTTAGGAGTCATTTTATTGCTGTGTTCCCTTAGTAGAACAATACTACCTGGTTTTCTTTTGGGCCTATCTCAAATTCTTGGCTACCTGGGCAGTGTCAAGCATTAGGTCCATCTCAAGGAGTGGGCCTTCTATGCAAATTAGAGAGTGGTTGGCCACTCCCACAGCATTTGTGCTGCTGCTACACCAACTTGTCATCCATTACCACTGTAGATCCTAGGGTTTGTTAGCTAGGTTGGTGTTTATATTCTTCTCTGGTAGTGTACCGTGAATACTAGTCAGTGGCCATAATGGCTGTAGCTAGGCACCAGCTCAACTCTTCCCCTTGTTCAGTGAGATGTAAGTTTTGTCTTCATCAGTTTGTGCCGAGCAATCAATATCCTTGGCAATAGCTTAGTTGTTGGGGGGATGAATGGGTTCTGTGGGATCACTTTTGCTAACAACTCAAATGGATTCAACCCATTCCTGGCACTGGATGTTTCACTTGATGTCAAATAATGTCCTCCATTTTTTGGTGACTCTGTTTAGATTTCTTTCATGTGTGTATATATTATAAGAAGCTTTATGTGGCCCTTAGTGTCCCTCCCCATATTTCCTCTCTTTCCTCCCTCTTCCCTTCCCCTCCCTGTTTAATTCTGTTCTAGTCTCCCCTCTGTCTTGTGTACTTGAGTTTGAATCCCTGCCTTTCTACATTTTGTGTGAGTTTTCCCTCTCTGAAAAAAAAATAGAGTTGAGAGATTAAATCAGATGAAAAGTGTAAGACTCAGGCATTGCAGCGTGTATTCTTAACAAGAGGTCAGAACTGAGAAAATAAAAATAAAATAAAATTCTATGGAGATGAGGTATATGGAAGAGGGAGGAGCTCAGAGCAATAGAACTCCAAACCACAGGGTATGACTATTGAGAAGCCCCAGTGTAGCTCTCTCCTTGTTTGAGCATTGACTTTGAGCCCTTCTATGTTTGGGGGTGCAGTTTCACCCCCAACTCCCCATAACTGCACCACTCTCTATGATGACTGACGAAGACTTCATAGCTGAGGAGGGTGTCCTGGCTAGGACCCCAGGAAGACTTCCACAAAGAGTGCACAGGAGATAGCCACTGATAAATCTGAGGGATGGACTTTAAGAAGCAGGTGTCTTGGGTGCCAGAAGAAGAAAGCACAGTCAAGGAGGACATGACAAATCAGGGGCTGCTGGTGAGTTCTGAGCTGAGGTTTTTGTTGTTGTTGTTGGGCAGAGGCCTAGACTTTTATGAGTTCTTTCTTTATTCTCCATATCAATTACCTGTTGGGTAAATAATCCAACTGATAAAATGGGTAAAGGAGGTTAAGATTTTTCAAACAAAATAATATAAATGGATGATGTTGGTTGGTATGTTGAGGCTTAGGTATGACAAAGTCATTGTCTGAGTCTACAGAAGTCAGAGCCTGTTGCCTTGAGACAGTGGGTTTCTGAGCAGACAAGGCTCTCTGGCTGCCTCTCTAGCCAGTTTCAAGCTCCTCCATTCCATCCATGCCTCTGGTATGACAGGCCCAAAGCTTCTGCTCAAATTCATCTATTATAGCCTTCCCTCAGGCTTGGCCCCATGATGCAGTTTGCCCACAGCTGACCAAAAAGCGCACTAAAGGCAAACTCATGTAACAGCTATGCAAGTCCAAGAAGAAAGCCAAAGTTGTCTTCTCAAGTGACGATTCCAGTGAGGACAAACTTTCAGCGGCTATGACAGAAGAGGAAACGCCCAAGTGATCCACCCCCATCTGCAGAGCTTCTCCCGAAGACACAGGCCCTACGACTTGCCTCTCTCTATTCCTATCCCTGCTGTGCAGGGCGTCTGAGCAGATGATCCTGAATTCAGTAGCCCCTTGTATAAATATCTGTTGCCTCCTTGTTTTTAACACGTAAATGGTCTTTGCATTCAAGGTCTTTTTCTTATAGCCCATGTGACTCCTGCTTTTGCTTTCCAAGAGACAGTTGCCAATCACCAAGTTTTCTAATGAATAAATGTCTTTATATACTTAAAAAAATAATATAAATGGCCAATGAATACACTCACCATCTTTAGCTATCAAGAAAAGTATGGAAGCAGGAAAAATAAATCCAAAGCACAGTGAAGACATGGGAGAAAAGGACCTCAGACACCGCAGGTGAGAGAAAACAAGTCCCTGTAGCCACCTTGGAAACCAGTGTGGAGGTTCCTCAAAAAATAGAATACATAGCTA
Organism: Psammomys obesus; assembly: GCF_907164565.1. Taxonomy (NCBI): domain Eukaryota; kingdom Metazoa; phylum Chordata; class Mammalia; order Rodentia; family Muridae; genus Psammomys; species Psammomys obesus. Next base: position 7,662,744 of record NW_026592890.1, read on the forward strand.
GCTGGATGACCCAGCCTGAAGGAGGCCTAAGCCTCCCACAGAGGTACCTGCACACTGTGCTTATCATTGCCCATGAGAGCGAGCTTATGGAACTAGCCTAGATATCTGTCAACAAGCGAATGGGTAAAGACAAGGTGGCATGTGCTCATGAGAGCTTATTCCTCAACCATCAAGAAAAATGAAACCACACCATTCGTAGGAAAATGGACAAAACTGGAGGTCATTGTGTTCATTATAATAATCTATACTCGTAAACAAAAAAGATGTTGTTTTAAAAAATCATAGTATAATCTAAAAACACCCATGAAAGTAGAAGCGAGACTTTAAGGAAATAGTAAGAAGACAGAGGGAGGGTAATCAGGGGAGAAGGGTGATAACAGGAAGTTGCAAATAGCCTTACATATATAAAGATAGAGTGAAATTTGTTTTATTCAATCAAATGTGCACTACTATGAAAATTAGTAATTAGATCTTTAAATGAACCAAGTCTTACTGACTAGATGTGTTCAGCCTATGAGAGCTCTTTCACAATCCTGTCAAGAGGCTAAGAGGTGAATTCATGCCAAGGGCTGGCATGAGAGGGCGATGGCCTTTCCCTGAGCAGGGCTGGGGAGTGCTTGGAGGACAAAGGTGGCTGAGGGAAGCCCTGATTCCTTCTGTCTTTCTCCTTTTTTTTTTTTTTTTTAATTTTAAACAGTTCTCTTTGTCTTCATCCACATCTTTAAACTTCTGGGTTTGGCTTTGTGAGAAGGGTCTTGCAGTGCAGTCTGAGAAGTCTGGAATTGTCCTTCTAACTGCCAGGGTTACTGCTGTGCACCCTCCCTTCTTCCCCTTTCCTGAGCAGCGGCTCAAGCTTCCTTAAATTCCAAGAAAAAGAGAAACTGGAGATATACGCATGTGCTTTCTCACCCATTGCCCACATGGCTTTATTACACAAGCACTGAATTGCTGGCCAGTGGCCCCCTGGGTACTTGGAGTCCCACTGTCTAAAATCCCCCCTGTCTGCTCTGCCCGAATCTCAGTTCTTCTTCCTCTTGTGTCCTCTCTCTGGCCAAGTCTGACAGCTCTGGGCCATCCTCTAAGCCTCTTTCTCCAAACGCTCTCACTTCTTCCCACCTTTAGCTGTTTCCATCTCCGTTGCCTTTCCTGGAACATGTTCTCATTTTCTCTCTCTGCTCCTGAGTGGCCACTTTGCCTCAAGTCTCCTTTGCTTTTTCTTCAATCTCGTCTTCAGGGGTTTTCATCTTGTATTTTGAGCATTTTGGCTAGTTAGTTTGAACCATGGCTAATTCGTGTTTTTAATTTGAACTTCTAGAGAGAGACCTAGCGAGTCTGTCCATGCACCCAAGACTGAAACACACACCTTCTCTTTAAGAGTTTCATTTTAAAACATACATTTGATCACACAAAAATCACTTTGTTTCTGCCAGGAAGCTACAGTCTGTGTTTGTTTGTTTTTTCCATCTACTCCCTGAAGCCTCGAAGGCCACTGCACGAATCAGAGCTTGGACCTGTTTCCACATTAGGTATGCCTCCCACCATGATTCCAGAAACTAGTATTTCTCCTCCTGAAAGAGGAGTAATTTCAAAATCCACTAGAAGTAGTGTGGAAAATCCAGGCCTCACGGCTCTTCCAACTCCAGCGTCCTAAGTACGTGGATTGAATCACACTGCCGATAGCCACACCGAGCCTCCTAGGGCTGTGATTTCTGGGGCAACTGTATCACTTCACAACTGCTTGAGGCTGAGGCTGGCGGCTCCTGACATCTCATCTTTATATCTTACAGAAAATTGTTTGATGTCCTCGAGTGGAGACTTCAGAGCCAGGAAATATCCATGGAAAGATTTCTCCAGTTAGTTTTTCTGCCACTGTCTCTGCAGTGAAAAACACTCCATCAAGCCAATGCCTGCCTTTCATATCATGTTTGTGGAACACCTGTGAGGGCAAATCAGCAGCCACCCTGCCAAGTTTCCTTTGGGAACTGTCATGTTGGCATCACCCACTCATGATGGGCTGGTTAGAAGCACAGCGGAAAACCAGCTTGGGCAATAGCTAGCAACTGCGTCAGGCATCTGCGTCCATTTTGATAAGGTGAGATCATGGGTTTCTTCACTCTTGGGTGAACAGGAAGGAGTGTTTTCTGGAAGCCATGGAAGACCTAATTTATTTTTCCTGTTTGAGTATGGGGAAGGTATTAATAAGTGAATGCACCCAAATCCAAAGAGGTCCAGAGAGTGTGAGCCTTCTGAGGTGATAAGCAAGCGAGTTACTGTATTTTCTTCAGAAGGACCCAGAGATCAAGAGAAGCATTTGCAGTATTCCTGGCAACCTGTGCAATTCTCTCTGGGCGTGTTGCGTATAAGACAGATGCATAGTTAGTGTCAACAAGAATGTCGAGTTCCACAAGGAGGAACACACCCCTGCTCAGCGCGGTGTGTGATGCTGAGTGTGCAGTGGGGTGACGTGGGCATCATACTTCACAGATACGAGAGAAAGGGGAGATTTCGGGGGGAAGCGCGAGAAAGCACTTTGGCATCGCAACACTGTTTTGAAAATTGGCTAATGTTAAGTGTTTAGCTCTGGGGTTTCACCTGTTTCTCCCTGCAGCACTGCCGTGATGCTGCTCTTGGTCCCCAGTCCCATCCTCAGCCTCTAAGACGGGGGTTCTCAACCCCCTGACATATAATGACCCTTTCACAGGAGTCTCCTAAGACCACCAGAAAACACAGACATTTCTATTACAACTCATAATAGTAGCAAAATTACAGCTATGAAGTAGCAAGGACAATAATTTTATGGTTGGAGGTCACCACAACGTGAGGAATTGTAATAGACAGCCACAGCTTCAGGAAGGTTGAAAATCACTGCTCTAAAAGGTGGGGCGATGTGTCTAAGACATGCAAGGAATGAGTGGCAGAGGGAATTCCAAGGCAGAGCCTAGCAGCCAAACGGCTGGCCATCTTGCTACAGTAACTGATTCTGTTGTACAGAGCAGCTATGAAGAGGGGCGTAGTGTAGAGTGAGCATCATGCATTATACGATAATAAGAGAGAATGCCAGAACTGAGAGGGCTCAGAGCTTCAGTGTAACCGTGGGAGCCGCCTGAGCTTGGGTGGTAGTGGTAAGGAAAATCTGATTGACTGAGAAAACGTATGTAGTCAGGGCCGGGTGGTCAGAAGCCGGGTTTTATAAGGCCTTGATGGGCAGGTAGTGTTGACATGTAACAGAGATGGGACTCTGGAGTTTGAATTTGAGTGTATATTGGTTGGTCAAGTGGGTGGCTGCTATAATTGGTGCCTGGGCACACAGGATATTGGTTGGAACCACACAGATGCTTGGGAATAGTCCTGGTTTGAGTGGACCTCAGGAAATCTGTTGGAAAAAAACTTGGACTCAACTGTACTTGGGATTCAGGTAGATGCAGACTTAGGGATAAGCTGGAGGTAGGAGTCACTGGAAGCCGTTACTCACACAGCAAAAGAGCAGGAGAAACATAAAACTGTCCCGGCATAACCTCCTTCTGATTGATCACTATTTTAGAAGGGTCTGTTTCTTTATCTATGTAAAGAGATGTTCAAATCAGAGGAAACAGACAGCCTGTGGCTTTTGTTTCACTTGCCTTATAATCTATAAATGTTCTCCAGGCCATGCCAACTCCCACAACAGCAAGCACACAGACAACTCCCAGTGGAAAACAGGTTTGGCTACAAGGATACCCTTGTAAACTGTTTTCTTGTAAACATTGAAGCATTTCCTTCGGAAACAGTGGTCAGAAGGAATTGGAACTCAGGATCTCCTGTAAAACTGTCAGGGCTCCAGAGTGAACCGGGAGCCATTGAGCAACTACAAGAATGGAATAACCGTGTGTGTGTGTGTGTGTGTGTGTGTGTGTGTGTGTGTGTCAGGGGAGGGGGGATTTGGCGTTCTCTGGGGATTTTGTCATGTCCTTCCGAGAAAGAGCTCAATGGCACAATCACTTTTGTCTTGAGTTTTTTAGGGCTGTTTGTCCTAACAGTATATCTGGACTTGCAAATCCCCTTTTGTTTCTAAAGAGAGTAAGACTCAGAGTCATTGTAAAAACAGCACGGTGAGTTTCCAAGGGTTTGTACTCCGTGAGAAGAGAGTTCAGGAATGGGGCTGGCTTAGAGCTCACTAGGCAGAACTTCCGATTCTCTGAACCTGTACCACCACACAGTGCTGGGGACTGAGACCAGGCCTTGGGCACATGAGGCAGGCACTCTGGTGGCCAAGCCACATCCCAGACACCCCGTGATTAAAGGTTATGTCAGCGGAGTTGGGAAATTGGTGCTGGTGCAGCACTCTTAGCTAGAGAACTCATTCTGACTTCACGAGTCATCTTTGGTTTTTCCTAAATAAATATAGTACTTTGAAATGGTTGGTCATGTTAATGTTCAAGCGTGATGAATACTCAAAACCTTTACTTTGGCATTATAAAGCCTTCATTATTTTCCACAAAAAATACTATTTTTACAGATAACGTTCTTTTGACTGAAGACTGAGTAGATTTTCTTATATTCCCACAGATTAATTTTAGCAACTATTTTAAAAAGTTTTCCACAGTGTATTATATTTTTAACCAAAAGAATGAACTGTAAATGAAAGATTCTGAGAGTCAATGTGAGCTGGGAAATATATAATTGTATGTAAACCTGGGTCCTTGCCTCACTGCTGTTAAAAATCTAACAAAGCCATTTCAACGGAGTCTCTTACACTCTTTGGTCTTTCATTGGCTGACTGTAAAATAAGGAAAGTAGATTGATAGGGCTTTTAAATTTTTCTTTCAGTTCTGAAAATGGAAAGTCCCTGACAGTCCAATGCCAAAAATATTACAGTTGAAAGCATAAAATGGTTTTATTTAAAAACAACAACAAAAACAAAAACAGGGGCTGGAGAAACGGCTCAGCAACACACACACACACACACACACACACACAAAATAAAATAATCTTCGAAAAAAAAAAGATGGGACAAAAGTGAAGTTTATATCTATAAATAAAAAAGCCATAGAAGAGGGAATGGGAGAACATCGACAGGTGTGGAGGTGATGAGGACGCTCACAGCGAAGATGGGAGGAGGGTGCCCCGGTCTGAATTCCTCGAGTCACCCATACAGAGCGACCTCTGGACCACGAGTCTCCCCTTTCCAGGAGGTATCTAGCTAGTGTGGCTCTGAGGAGGAAGAGTGATACAATACATAAGGCACGCCGCAGCACCCTGGTGAGGGGCCTCACGCCATGAGTGTTAAGAGACAAGGTAATACTGTACTCTGACCTGGAATCTTCTCCAGAGACCCATACCCAAAAAGCTTAGTTCTCATCCGGGCACCTTCGGAGTGTCAGAAACCTTTAAGAAGGGTCTAGAAGGAAGTCTTAGGCCTTTGGAGGAGACTGGAAGCAAGGTATGAAACATACGAGGCCTTTTCTTTCCTTTCGGAGTGTAGACCACGAGGTGACAGCTTCCACAGTCTCCATTACGCGTTTCCTCACCACAGGCCCACAGCAGTGTGCTCGAACAACAGTGACAGAAGGAAACCTGTAAAACTGTCACGCCCTCCCCTCTTTAAGTTGACTGTCTAAGGTGTCCTGTCAGAGCTGCAGGAAATCTGACCTTCACAAACCTGGGAGCGAAGTGAAGCAAAACTGTGGAAGTTATAACCGAATCAGCTGGCTTTTATCAAAAGTGGGGAATCCCCTGCTTTCAGTGGATGCTTGAGGCGGGCAGCATGACACAGTGTTGTTTGCTGCTGAGCGTCTGCCTGGGCTGAACCCAGAAATATGGCTTCATTTTCTTGCAAAGCAAGGGAGGGAGACACACAGTTATAGCATGCTCTGGATTGACAGAGAGGCAGTGTTAGTGGGGAGGAGAGACAACAAAACAACAATAGTTTACTCTGAGGTGCATATGAGAGACACAAATTTGGGATGCTCTTCTCTATGGAGAAGGTTTGTTTGCTTGTTTGTTTTGAGTCACAAAACACCAGACAGTCAGAAGTCAGGGTGTTTACAGGGTATGTTGGTGGGACTTTCTGTTGAGTGGGTGACAGCCAAGCAGGCAGGTTGCCGCCATAGTTGTCAGGTGTTTTTAATGGCTGATGGGAACGGCTGAGCTATAATCTCCAAGAGTTTGCTCTAGTAATTATAAAGGTGTTGTGCTGTGTACAGACATTGGTAGTGAATGGCTGTTAAGGGGATAAAGATAGGACCACGGTCGTCACTGCGGCTCTCACTCTGCCACATTCCATCTCCCCGCAACCCTGAGGTTCCAGTCAGGGAACCCTTCTGGATCTCTGCCACAGAAGGGGCTTCCTCAGAGAACATCCATCCCCAGCAGAAAGGTGAACAGCGGGGACCTCGAATCTGTCTTTAGAAGAAAAAGGACCACACCCCACATGACTCTATCTCACTGTAGATTTAAGATCAGAATTCAGACTGTGGATTCTAGGGACTTTCTCTCTGAGGCATCATGATCGGAGAACAAGACAATGGTGTGTAACTATCCTCATGGCGCCTATGAGATACTCACACGAGCATCTTCTCCTGTGGCTTTCCTTTCTTGCTGGTATTCTCAGATGCTGTCAGTCAGGACCACTGAAGAGGAAATCTGCCAGCATTCTTTGGCTGGCACTAGTAAACCTGTCTCAGTAAGCTCAAGGAAGCTGTGTTAGAGATGTGAGTTTCCACAATGCCTACATTTGTATTTAAAGAAAAAGGCAGTTTGAAGCCATGTCGTATCACAAACAGGAAACAGTCTTGCGTTAGTTACTTTGCTTGGCACCATGACCAAACTACCAGACAATAAACAACCCAAAGGAGGAAGGAAGGGTTGATTTGGATCACGGTTTGAGGGAATATAGGCCATTGTGGTGGGGAAGACATGTTGGAGGGGGGTAGCTGGTCTCATTGTGTCTATGATCAGGAAGCAGAGAGAAAGAGGGAGAGAAGAAGAGAAGAGAAGAGAGGGACAGAGAGGGAGAGAGGGAGAAAGGGAGAGAAGGAAAGGGAGAGGTAGAGGGAACAGGAAGTGGGTCCCAGCCTTAAAATGGTAGAGCCCATCCCCAATGACTTCCTTTCTCTGGTGAGGCTCCATCTACTAAAGGTTGAAAAATCTTCCCAAACAGTCCCTTCCACAGGGGACCAAGAGTTCAGGAAGATTAGTAGCTTCAGGGCTGGGGCCTGGGGCTTAGCATGGGCAGACACTCTGTAGCTCCGGTTGGAAGATGGAAGACTTATCAGTTTCCTCTAAGTGTGATGGAGCTCTTTTTTTTTTAATCTTTTAAAATTTATTTTCTATTTTTTCTAATTTATTCACTTTATATCCCAATTGTAACCCTCTCCCTCATCTCCTTCCTATCCCACCCTTCCTCCTCTTCCCCCCGCCGTCCTCCTCCCCTAGTCCACAGAAAGGATGAGTCCTCCTCCCCTACCATCTGACCCCAGCCTATTAAGTCTCATCAGGACTGCCTGGATCCTTGTCCTCTGTGGCCTGGCAAGGCTGCCCTTCCAGGAAGAAGTGATTAAAGAGCAGGGAGCAGAGTCCGTGTCAGAGATTGCTCCTGTTCCCTTACCAGGAAACCCACATGGAGACTGAGCTGCCATTGGCTACATCTGAGCAGGGTTCTAGGTCCTCTCAGTGCGTGGTCCTTGGTTGGTGCATCAGTCTCTGCAGGGCTCTTACATGACATCATTCAGAGAGTGGTCCACTGAACCCAGAGGACAGATTCTATATTCCCCTTTGTGATTTTTTTCAACACTAATTAGCACACAGGCTTTTAAACTAAAAGCCTCGGTCTCTCTTGCCGGTGGCTGATAAAGGCCTAATTGAGAAACTTCTTTTTTTCTGTTAATATCACCATTTCCTATTTGAAGGCGTTTACACCTTTGTAGGCTTTACACAGGGAAGGTAGATCATGGGTGTCACTGTTCAGTCTCCCTCTCTTTCTGCCAGCTGTCTCTCTCTACTTGACTGCTGAAATGGAACAGCACTGATGGGGACCCTGAAGTGGCAGGCACTGATTTTCCTATGGTTCTTCAACTGGAAGTCCAAGCTGTAGGGGCAGCTTGACTGGGATGGCTCCTTCTCTCACCCTGTTCCTTTAAAGGATCACATAGCCTCTACAGAAAGTCACTGTCTCATCATGGGACCCCCATCTTCATGACCTCATCTTACCTAACTGTCCACCAGTTTCCAAATACTATCTCAGTAGAAGTGAGGGCTTCAAGATATGAACTTGGTGGGGCACGTTTTTGTCTAAAGCATCAACGCAGGCTAAAAGAAGAGTTACAGCAGTCCGTGGAGTAAGAGCAGTGCCGAGGAGTTCTTGCTACACTAACGTGATGGCGGAAGGGGCTGCTCCAGTGGGCCAAATATGGAAAGAATGAGTCTCTGGGGCATTCTTCGCCACTCCTTGAAATCAGGGACAGAATATATGGGGCCTTTTGATCCCTCTCCTAAGAACATGCTGGTACCATTTCACCTGCCAGGATCATATCAATACATTTTAAAAAATATTACATTGTAACATTTATCCTGGTTTTCTAAAACAAACAAATTGTGTGTGTGTGTCTGTGTGTGTGTGTGTGTCTGTGTGTATGTGTATGTTTGTGTGTGTGTATGTGTGTGTGTGGTGTGTGTGTGTGGTGTGTGCGTGTGTGTGCATGTGTGCGTGTGTGTGTGCATGCGTGCATGTATGTATGTGTGTGTGACTGTGTGACTGTGTGTGTGTGTGTGTGTGTGTGTGTGCGCTTATGTGGCTGTGCACAGAAGTGTGTGCTTTACTTTGTCCAAACAGAATAAATGAGATTTGCTTACTTTGATGTGTGGTGGATATATTATAACACCTTGTATTTGCCAGTCTAAAACTGTCAAAATGACAGATGTGATTTTGAGATTAACCAACGGTAACAGTCACGTTTCTAGAGTGGGAGCAATGGCTCGGCGGTTAAGAGCACATGGTGTTCTCCGAGAGATGCTGTTTGAAGAACAGAACCTGTGTCAGATGGTTCACTACTGTCTGGAGCTCTAGCTCTATCGATCCTGTGCCTTCTTCTGGCCTCTGCAGGTACCTACACGCATGTGCACATAGCCACATACAGACACACATGCATAATTAAAAGTGATTAAAAAAAACAGTTATGGCAGTATGTTTTATAAAAGCTGGAGGCAAAGGGCATTTAATGATTATTCAATTGGCATTTTATCTTTCAAATTAACATATTACTTATACATGTTTATGGAGTGTGGTATAATATGTTACTACCAAATCAGGCTAATTTCTGTGTTGTGAACCTCTGGACTTTGCTGGTTGTTTTGAAATGCACCTTAGTTGTGCTACCTTGTGCTTACCTTATTATACCAGGGAACACTGGAACTAATTCTTCCTTCGCTTTCATTTTGGTAGCTGATCTATAACCTCTGTCTCCACCTCCTTCACCCCTCCCAGGCTTCAGCAACCATTAATCCTCTGTCTCTCCTCTGAGCTCAGTCTTTTAAGCTTCCTCACATGAATGAAAATATGTGGGTTTGACTTCCTATGTTCAGCTCTTTTTGTTTAACACAATACATTCCAGTTCCACCAAGACTGAAAGTCAGAGGATTTCATTTTTTTATACATATCTATCTATCTATCTATCTATCTATCTATCTATCTATCTATCTATCTATCTATCTACCTACCTATATTTCATCCATCCACTGACGCACACTTTCTTAATTCATCTATGGATGGATGCCAAGATTGGTTCCATAGCTTGCTTATTAGAATGGTGTCGCAGTAAGCATGGAGTGAAAAGCATCTTTGTGACATGACTTTATTTCTGCTGTAGATAGGTGGTGGGATGGCCAGGGGTTCTATTTTCAGTTGTTTCTGGAAACTCCAGCTAGCGTTAGTTGGTAACAGCACCTAGCTGAGTAATACGCTCCAGAATGTTCCCTGATGACGGAAAAAAGAAAAAACAAAAACCATTCTCTTTCTGCAGAAGCCACATGCTAGCTACTTAAACAGGTGTGGCCAGGAGGAACACAGTTTGTCATCTTTTCTTTTTAATGAATGTGAGTTTAAGGGTGTGTGTGTGTGTGTGTGTGTGTGTGTGTGTGTGTGTGTGTGTGGCTGTCCTATCTTTGGTTGGTGCAGGTATAGAACAGTATGCAATGGGCTTATTGTTATTGTTGAGACAGCGTCTTACTGTATAGCCCCGGCTACTCAAAACTCACTATATAGACCAGGCTGTCCTTAAATTTGTGGCTGTCTCCCTGCCTCTGTGTTGGGATTACAGGAGCGCTGCAGCACACCCAACTGTTTTGAGTGTTTTGAGGATAAAAAGGGCTGGCAACGTGGCACAGACCTTGCCTGACACAACTGAGGCACATGTGTGTGTGTGTGCTAAAGAGAGAGATTTCTCTCTCAAACTCCCTTCAAAACAGAGGCGGGTGGAAAGCAGAAGTGTACGTATGACTCTAAATAAAAGTTCCAGTTAACAGTCAAATCTGCATGGAATTTATCAATGTGTAAAGTGTATCTGGAAGATAAGAGCCCCCGGAATGGCTGGGTTCATTCTGAAGAGGGTGAGGTGTATGGGGGAGGAGTGGTGGGATTCGCTCTAGAGATCTTAGGACTGTGATAGAGGGACAGTTATGAACAGTGAGAGCAGCTTGGGACAGACAGCCACCGGACAGCATGAAGCGCACTGGTCAGGTTCTTCCAGCGCTGTTAGGAGTCACATAAAGACAGAAACAGTGCCGTAAATCCAGGCAAAGTAACGTGCCTTCTGATAGCTGCCTGACCACATGGAAGATGTCAGTAAAATTAGATCCTACCGGAAATAACTGCAAATAACAGAGATGCTAAGATTCAATGTGAAAAATTCAACTTAACAAAGCTGTATTAAGGCCAGGGGTACAGCTCAGCGCAGACTACCATGTGCAAGGCAGTATATGTATGTGTATATGTATGTGTGTGTATGTATGTGGATATGAGGTAGCATTTGAAATCTTATGTAAAACGCGATTTTTATGGCAAGACACAAAATTCAGGGGCTATGAAAAATGTATACTTTATTCCATCCAAATTTAGATTTCTTGTAGGAAGAGAAATCAGACGGTAATCCACAGTCTAAGAAGATGGCACTGGAGTTACCGCACAAGCTTATCAATGAGCAAAGCACACAAATATACAAACAATGTCCCTGAAATCCGACAGGCCCCCATGAAACAGAGAGAATGTAAGCAGGGGACAGAGGGAGAACTAGGGTCAGACTTCGAAAGAGCATTGAGAAATGAGATTGAGAAATGATGATTGGAGATCAAAGCAAGCTACTGAAGGCTGAACCTCCAAGCCGCCTCCTGGACAGTCATCCCTTAGGATAGGCTGGTCCAGAGGACAGGGGCCACGGTGCCTAGAGCAGCTGACCATCTGTGAGGCACAGAGGGGTGAGAGGAGTAGGAGAAGAGAAAGGTGGGGCACACATAAGAGTGATGGAGCGTGACAAGCAGCCTGCATTTATCACACAAACATTTGCTAAGCACCTTCTGTGCACCACTGTTGTTCAGAAGGGAAGGTCCAGGGCACACTTTTCTCCCAGTGTGAAACTTGGGATGTGGGGGAGCAATCGAGCTGAGGAAAGCAAGCGATGGAGTAATGCTGTAAGGGGAGTGAGTAAACACACACAGGGATTAGCTGGTCAGAAAAGGGAGCTGGGGGTGTGCTTGTGTGGGGAAAGGGGCTGAGCCTCACCTTGCAGGTGAGTTTGGAGTTAGAGACGGAGGCGTGAGAGGTACTGAGATTCTGAGTCTGAGCCAGGCAGGTGTGCTTGTACCAAAAGCCAGGTCAGGGGGAGGAAGTGAGCTGGAGAGGGGTGACCCAGTCTGGCGGTCCCCACAGACAGTTACAAATGGGACCAGAGCAGGGTGTGAGATATGCAGATACAGAAGCGATGGGGAAGTGGGTGGCGTGTTTTTTGAGGGGGGGCACTTTTTATGCGGTATGATTTCAGCAGTTCTAAAATTCTTGGGCCCACCCCTGGCTGATGCTTTCTCAGTAGTAAAGACAGCTACGGTAACAATTATTGAATGAAATAATACCTGAGCATTTTTTCTGGTAGTTTCCTCTTGCTAATCCCTTCAATCTCCACGGGGAGCCTACGAAGTAGGTATGTTATTAGACTCATTTAAAAGATGAGACAATTGGGGCTGGCCGATTAGATTTCTATGTGTCACAAGCAGTAAGGGCATGTAGATGGGCTAGAGCAAGGCAGCCTGGCTCTGGAGTTCTTGGCGTGGGGAAGGTAGGTCAATCTGCGCTCTTTGGATCCCTTGAGAAAGCTAGCTAAATTGGGCTGGCTGATGGCAAGAGATGGAAACCGGGAGAAGAGCTGGGCAGAGAAATGAGAGTCGGTGTGTAGAGCGTACTATCACAGTGATACCCTGGTCATCTTTGCCGAAGCCACAGCCTGGCAGCTGATTGGTAACGCGCTGGGTCCTGAGATGGGGTGCATATCACACATGCTGAGCATCCTATTGATCTTCGAGGGGACCGAGGACGCCAAGAGGATGGATTCAAACCGGCTAAGCAACACTGTTTCTCAGGGATTCAAGATACGAATGTAGGCAAAGGACTTTGCTTTGAAGCGGTCCTGTCCTCTTGAACTTTGGGACTAAGCAAATCTCTTAGCCCTGCGGGCTGTCCCTCTGCTCCATTTCGGTTACGCAGTCTCTGCTCTGTCGTCAACATCCTACCCGGATTCTAGGCATGTGATGAGGCAAGGCCAGGTGTGAAACCCTGCTCCTGGAGCACAGAGGCTTCGGCTCCAGCAGCCTTAAGAGCACTCGAGGCTATTCCTGGAGTCTGTCGAGTCGGGACTCCAGCGAGGCTGGGTGATCTTGGAACTCCGGGAACTCCAACCCGGGCGTCCGTTTAGGGCAGGCTACAGGTCCTTGGCGTTGGCGCACGGTGCCACTGCCGCGAGCCCATCCCAACCCCGGGCCCGGGGAGCGCACGAGCAGGAGGCCGGGAGCTTGGAGCGGGAGGAGCGGCCCGGGGCGGGCTGCCAGAGCGAGAGAGCGAGAGAGCGAGGCGGGGGCGGCGGGTGCAGAGCTGCGGGCGGCGGCGCCCGCGGGTCACTTGCAGGCTGGGCGGCGGGCGGCAGGAGGCGAGGTGGCGGGGCGCACCATGCCCACGTTCGACCAGGTGCTGAGGAAGGCGGGCGAGTTCGGGCGCTTCCAGCGGCGCGTGTTCCTGCTGCTGTGCCTGACGGGTGTCACCTTCGCCTTCCTCTTTGTCGGCGTGGTCTTTCTGGGCAGCCAGCCAGACTACTATTGGTGTCGCGGGCCGCGCGCCACGGCGCTGGCCGAGCGCTGCGCCTGGAGCCCGGAGGAGGAGTGGAACCTCACCACCCCGGAGCTCCGCGCCCTCGCTGAGCGCCGCGGCCAAGGCCACTGCCACCGCTACCTGCTGGAAGCCGCCAACACCAGCCACGAGCTCAGCTGCGACCCACTCGCTGCCTTCCCCAACCGCTCTGCCCCCCTGGTGTCCTGCAGCGGCGGCTGGCGCTACGTGGAGACCCACTCCACCATCGTCAGCCAGGTAAGCCTGTCTCTGGGCACCATCTCCCTGCCACACAGTGGTGTAAGGAGGTGGCCTCCAGGCTAGGTCCATGGAGTCTTCGTGACCTGGAGACCCCACCACCTTTGGGGACCCACTGGGTTCTAAGCCGTGCAAGTGCTGTGTTGCAAATACCTGGGAAAGCCTTTGTTTGTGGCCCTGCCCTAAGGAGTGGGCTAAGAGATGATCTGGCTTCAGGTAAAGAGGAAAACTTTCCTAGAAGCCAACTTAGAGAGGCTTCCTTCACACACACCTGCCTCCACGGTAGTCACTGAGATGGGTTTGCACAGTGTTTGGAGAGCATGAGTCCCCTCTTGGCTGGGGACTCCGGCCTTGGGTCGGGGTTGAACTATGGTGGCATATCTGGATGGACTGGCTCGGGGGGGGGGGGCGACGGGGGGGGTCTACTTTGAAGACTTGAAGACAGTGCACTTTTTTTTTTTTTTTCGCAATGTCCAAATGGTTATCTGAAATGTAGGGAACAAAGGTCGAGGCTCTCCCGGGCAATAATTTTGGTAAAACTGCTCTGAGGACAAAGAGCAGCAGTTTAAGAGAAGTCAGGAAGAGTGGGATGTTAGACAAGAGGTTTTCCTGTTCGTAAATCATGGGGAGGCAGCAGGAATGGGCATCTCTCTTCTTTTACTGTGGTGGCTGCTGGAGCCTGAGGAGGAGGCAATCCTCACACTCTTTGGGGGTGGGGGGTCTTTCTCACTCAGACCCTAACTTAAATCTGACTCTTCACCCTCCAGGGCTTTGAGTTTTGAGGCTGTGGGTTTTCACTTTTTAAGTCAGTTTAGAAACTGCTTCAGCTTTGCCTGGCCTCGGGAATGTGCTCAATCCTGGTGTGATTTGGTATGCTAGGGAGGGTTGATGGGGGGGGGGCTCCCATTTTCTGGGGGGAAGGGGAGAAGGGAAGGGTTGTGGAGGGAGGAAGGACTGGGAGGAAAGGAGGAAGGGGGCACCCTTGGTATGTAAAGCAAATAAAACAAAACAAAACAAAACAAAAACAACAAAAGCCTTACAAATGGAAGGAAGGGAGGAAGGGAGGGAGGAAGGAAGGAAGGAAGGAAGGAAGGGAGGAGAGAAAGAAAGAAGGGAGGAAGGAAGGAAGGAAGGGAGGAAGGAAGGAAAGAAGGGAGGGAGGGAGGGAGGAAGGAAGGAAGGAAGGAAGAAAGAAAGAAAGAAAGAAAGAAAGAAAGAAAGAAAGAAAGAAAGAAAGAAAGAAAGAAAGAAACTGCTTTAGAAGTACCTGGTCCACAGAGGAACCATGCTGAATTTTGCCTAAGGTTTTAGCTCAGCTTAATCTATATAAGATTAAGTGTACTCAGGTAAATGGAGAAAGAAATGTTTTCATTTCTAACTTAGTTCTTGTCCAAAACACTTGTTTAGATAACAAGGAAAATGTGTTACCAGGAGACAGAAATGCTTTTTCTATAGTTCCCCTTTCCTTGGTTATCATGTTGAAAGTTGGGGTATAGCTCATTGAAGCTGGTGTTTCCTGAAAGGCCATATGTGGCTATGTACCCCACTCAGTGAAATTCCGGAGACCCTATCTCAAAAAAACAACAAAAAAGTTACCCCCTGATTTCTGTGTACACGTGTACACATATGCATGACCCCTCCCCCAGTGTACACTCATGCGTGTATATGCATACAGATATCACACCTAAAAGGTGAACATCAAAAGCCTTCAGAACCAAAACGCACACCAGCTCTTGAGTGAAGGTGATCTTTGGGCATCCAAGAAGAGGGTCATAAAACTCTGTGAGCAAATACTGACAGGTGCTTCAGGAATGTACTGAGGGCCCAGGGTCAATAGAGCAATGTCAGAGAGGTAACCATTCTTAGACAAAGTGCAGGATGGCGGGAAGGCAGGAGATCATCCTTACATGGTCTCTAGAGAGCTGTGTGGCCTCAGTCTGTCACTTAACTTCTTCAGGCCTTCCTTTCTCATTCTATGCATTATTGCATATTGCGTACTCTATGCCATTATTGTCACTAGCAGCTGACAGCTCAGTGTGCACACAGTAACCAAACTTCTTCAGGGGCAAACTAAAATGTTATTTAAGATGCCTGCCTTAAAGCTGTTGATGAGGTTTTTGAAACTTTCTGGAAAGATTTCCTTTCCAAATCCCAAAGAATATTAATTTCTTGTGGCTCATCTCTCATGTGTTGGCTCTCAGGTAGAAACTCCTCCGTCTGTCCTGAAAACACTCACCACCCAAAGTAACTCAGAATCTCACAGAACCTCATAGGGTTCTACATGCTTTCTTTGATTTCAAATATGAACAAATTCATTGTTGTTATTTCAAATACTATCAAAGTAATGATCAAAACTGTAACTCTAGCTTCAGCTAATGTTATGAGCTGAGCGTATTTTCAGAGACCTAAAGTTTAGGACATACAAAGGGTACACACTGGGAGAAGTAGAAAGTAGACAGGCTGCATGTGATACTTGGTCCTTGAGCCAAACTGGGGAGAGGTAGAATTGTCTTAGCTTTGTAGAAGGAGAGCTGAGGTTGCTGGTTAGTGACTCTGCCGGTGTCCCATGCTGTCAAGGAGGTTGTCACAGGTCAACCTTAGTCCTCTGTTACTATGGTGGTCCTCTAGTCAATATGCCCTTTGTTTCACTTGGTGGCATTCTAAATAACCAGCCAGGCTGGCTGCTGAGGAAGCTGTGACTTCATTTGGTGCAGTGGGTCCTTATCATCCTGATGTGAGCATGGTAAATCAGTCACTTAGAACCATCTACCTTTGTCCTAGCTTCATAACAATTGGAAGGCATTCCAAGGAGCCACGTGAGTGAGTGAATGTCAACTGTAGAGCTGTTCCAAGCCACATCCACTCGAGGGGATTTTCTGCCTAAGCTGACCTTCAGCATAGGCTGTTCTGTCGGAGAGTCTTAGCCTCATCTGCTTGTTAGATATTGGGCAGAATCAAACCTGATGGAATGCAGACATTGAGTCAGAGCCCTTACCAGCTGGATGTTTCATTCAGTGCATAGGGCAGGGACCTTGAAGACTGGCAAAGGGATTTTGAATCAGGAAAGAACAACAACAACAACAAAACATTTCTACTTCAGGGTGCCTTCACACACATAGACAATTGCTCTTCCATCACTTTTCTTCTAAAGTAAAAAGGTTGGTTTGAAGGACATGGATGATCTTTTGAAGAGAGTGCTGGCTGCTTTGTTCTCTGGCCTCCTCCTCCTCCAATGTCTTCTTTTGATTCCTGTACAGTTGTCCTAAGATACAGGCCAACTGGATAGGGTGATTTCCCCCCCAGTGCCAGCCTAATGCTGCCCTCCCTAAGGTACTGCTAAGCATGTTAATGAGCTATTCTATGTGTTGGAGAAGCAAGATAGCCAAGCCACAATTCTGGCCTAAGCAGTGTCTCTAATTTGCAACAGGTATTTTAGAAAGAAGTACTAGGGCTGGAGAGATGATTCGGTGGTTAAGAGCACTGTCTGCTTGTCCAGAGCAGATTCAATTTCCAGCATCACATAGAACTGTAACCAGTTCCAGGGGATCCAAACCCCATCCTCACCTCACCATGGGTACCACGCATGCCTGTGGTATATAGACATACACACAGCTAAAATGTACATTTAAAATATCTAGAAAGAATGTGTCTCTGTATTGTGTGAATGTGAAATGTCATTTGTGCCTTCCCTCTTTTTTGCTGAATTAACTGATCATCAGAGTATCTGTTATATTATTTTTTTTAATTCTCAATTATGGCATCATTTGTTTTTCGCTTTATCACTTTTCCTCTATACTGTGCTTTGGTACATTTTTTCCAGTGTAAGTTGGATCCTCAGCTCAGTTTTTCTAGCCTTTTTTTTTTTGTGTAAATATTTAAAGCTATAAATTTGCATCTATGGACTCCCTTGGCTGCACTTCAACAAGTTTTTTTAAGTGGTGCCAAGATTTAGTCTGTGAGCAAATATATTGCTGTCTAAGCTGCATCTATATATAGAATAAAGAATGATTCATCTTATGAGTCATAAGATGTGGTGTGCCACATCGAGTCCAAACATCAATAAAAATCCACCTTTTTTCCTACCTGGGGAGCGGAATCAATTCCCTGGGTGACAATAGAGCCACCGTGACAAGAGTTCGATCCAGCCTTGACTGACTGTGTATTGTATGACTACCAGTCACCCAGAGGAGGAGTAAGAATTCTAGGAGTTTTAATGAATGAAGTTTTATCAGCAAGGAGACTTCATTTTTTTGCATTAAAAAAAAAGAAAAAGTCTAAGCCGGGTGTGTTAGTACACACCTACAATCCCACCTACGTGAGAGTCTGACCTAGGAGAGTTCCTTAAGCCCAAGCGTTTAAGGCAAAACAGCGAACTCCATCTTCAAACAAAATTGCACATAGCGTAGCTGTCCATATCCATAAAGTGCCCTACTGGAAGAATTTTTGTATGTGTGTATCAGTCTTCTCCTTCCAGTATGTACACACTGAGCCATCTCACTGGTCTTGACGACAATCCTCTTAGACTATTTAATTAAGCTGTGCAATATCCTGGCATAAAAACACAGGTGCCAGTCATTATTATAAAATAACAAAGACAGCCTGCTGGGTGTGGTAACGCGCAGCTGTCATCTCTGCGTTCAGGGAGGCTGGCGCAGGAGGATGAGCAGTCCTTCTGCATCCGTCCCCTTATCTGCCCTGCTGAAATGTGTATGTTAACTGTTACTCCATTCTTAGGGTTTGAGTGTCTCATTGTTATTCCTTCTTTGACTCACACTTTATTTTTAGGGTCTTATTATTAAGCTAATTTAAGCTGGCTCTTTTGAAAGATTTCCCATTCTTTTTAATTTGTGGTATGGTCAGAGAATGTAATTTGCAGCTTTGTGTGATATACTGACTTTTCTTTTTAACGTCTTTTAAACTTTGCTTTGTAGACCCTCAGAAGTCAAGTGTTGTAAAAGGTCCTTTCATGCTTGGGAAGAATGTTTGGTATTTGGCTATGAGCTATAGAGTTTTATAGACATTCAACAACTGAAGCTACTCAGTTCTACTGTTAAAGCAGACTACATTTGAGTCAACTTTTCATATGCTGGTGATCAGTAATTATAAACACATTATTTTGCAGAATTTTTGTTTTCTAGATTTAAGATTTTTGTACAAGATATAATTGTACTGAATATGTGTGTGTTAATTTACAGTTTAAAAACTCCTCATAGTAAATTGAAGTTCTTATTATATTTATTATTATAGTATAAAATCTGACCTATGATCTAGTATATGTTTTGTCTTAATAATATCTGCTATTAAATAGCAATTTCATCTTTCCTTTGGCTAATGTTTATTTATGATTAATTTTTTGTTACCTTGAATTTCAAATTTCTCATGTTCCAATAGTTTTGTGGTACTCATAAGATATACATAAGATGATTTTGCTCTTATTGAATGCACGTTAGTGTTCATGTGTTAGTCACCCCTCATCTCTGTGACAAATACAAGAGACAAGCAACTTAGAAAGGGAAAAGCTATCTTTTGGCCCATGGTTTCAGAGGATTCAGCCTGTGGTCACTTGATCATGCCAGTTAACCTGTGATGAGACAGCTCATGATGGTGGAAGTCTATGCATGACACCACCCTGTGGTAATCTGTTAGCAGTATGGACATTGTCCTAATGGTGCCTTCAAGGGCGCTTCCTTGTGCTAGATTCCCCTCATAAAGGTTTCACTGTGACCCAACAGAACCCTAGGCTGGCGAGGGAGCACCCAAGGTCCAAGCCTTAGCACTCCTTAAGTTGTGCGGCTCCTGATCTTTTTTTTCTTTCTTAATCTTGGCCTTTCTGTGTTTTTCCTTCTGTGAAAGAAACGTAGTTAGACTCGGGCTTCCCACTCTGTTTTATTCCTTCTTTTTTATTTGTTGGGAATTTAGCAATTTTGGTGTTCACTCCTGGACCAAGCTTTTTTAACAGAGTCTAAATTTAATGTAGCTCCTCCTCCCCAAAGAGATTTATGCCTATGGGCGTGTGCCCATGTGAGCTGATGTGTACCATGCATGCAGGTGGCCCCAAGGCCAGCGGAGGGTGTCAGATCACCTGGAGTTGGAGTTATAGGCAGTTGTGAGCTGCCATGTGGTTCCTGGAACTAAACCTTGGTCCTTTGCAAGAGCAGCAAGTACTCTTAACCACGGAGCCATCTGTCTAGCCTCCTAGACCTTCTCTCAGACAATCTATGAGACTCAGAACTCTTTAATTCAGCCACTGCTTCCCCTGTCTTTGGATTACTATTACCCAAAATCATACGTCTGTCATTTTATTATTAATTCATGGTTTTTACGTAGCTTGTGTGTGTCTTGGTTCACATTCACACTATATTTGCCCATTACTTGGTAGGATGGCTCATTTCCTTCCGTGCTATCAGGTAAATCTTTCAAAAGTGTCTTTAGTGTGGTGGTTCTCAACCTGTGGGTTGTGACCCCTTTGGGATTGAACAGCCTGTTCTCTGGGGTTGAATATCAGGTACCCTGCATATCAGAGATTTACGTTGCAATTCATAACGACAGCAAAATCACACTGTTACTAGTGTACATGCAAAATGCACAAAGAGAACTAATACATTTTTAAGGCAAAGCTAGAGTGTAACTCGTTGGTAGAGGGTTAAAATAAGAAGAAATCTCTGGGCAGTGATGGTGCACACCTTTAATCCCAGCTCTTGGAAGGCAGGGGCAAGCGGACCTCTGTGAGTTCGAGGCCAGCCTGGTCTAGTGTTTGTGAACACATGCACCCTGAGGATTAACATGACTGCACAGACTTAAGCAGGTGAGAGTAGGGAACCTGGCTATGAAGAACAAGGAGGACAGGCATGTGTCCTGCTTTCATGTGCCCAGAAGAAGATCCAGGGTTCTTTAGAAAAGGCCATTTCTTAATCCTGGCTCTACTCTAAAGGTTGTGGACCTGGCATATAGCTTCCATTTTGCTCTGGGAAACCTGCCGTCTCTCTGACTGTCCTGGTGCAGGTAATCTTGTTTCCTCTCAGGGAGAGTCCTCTAAAACACAACAGGCGTGCATGAAGCACTCAGTAAATGTTTCTTGAGTGAATAGCTGTGTTTTCTCTGCGTTTGGCCCTTTAATCGCTTCTCAGGGAAGTTCAGCCATTCTCTGTCCAGGGCAGCTTTCCATCTGTTCGCCTTTTCTGCTGAGATTCTAATTAGACAAAAGCTGGACTTGATTTTTTTTCTTCTTCATGACTTTCTCTCATATTGTCCATTTATGTATTTATAGATATAGTCTGAATCGCTAACTTTCCATTCAACAGTGTCAAATCTTCTGTTTAACCCATTCATTGAACTTTTTATTTTAATGAGTTGTTTTTACCCATGGTATTTGTGTTATTTTACAGCATTCCTGGTCATTTCTTAGTGGCCATTACTCTTGCTTTAAAAAAAAAAAATTCCAGTCTCTTTAATTCATTTCCATACAACCGCTTTTAGTTCGTGTGTGGAGACTTTCTAATGTCCTTGGTCTTGTTTAAAGCTTTCTGTGTTCCCAGTTCTTGTTCATCTCTGTGGGACCTTGGTTCCTTCTCCCCGCTTTGGAAGCTTGGAGATAGCAGTGACCTGGAACCCCGCCTCCCTTTTAGACAGTCTAGCTGGTTCAAGAATGACTGAGGCAATTGTCTGTTTGTCTTAGAAGCATCAGCTTTCTCTTTACTTCCTGAAACACTTCAGCACGTGTCCATCATAGTAACTGTTTCTTTCCGTCAATGACAAATGTGTTTTAGTGGTATATTATTTAATGGAGTAGAATCAGGACCCTGTTGAATGGGGACACCCCATGAAGTGTCTGCTCTGTGGTCTAGGTAGGACAACCAAACAGACGCACCATCCCATCCGGTGACCTTTGTGGCCCAGGACAACCAAGAAAGTGTTGCAACAGGGGCTTCACTGTGGAGTGCGGGAGAACCCTTCCTGCTTCCGCTGACATCTGGCATTCTGGAGTGTCAACAGCAGTGCCACTGTGGTTATTTACATTCGGTGCATGCCAGGCACTGGGCGAGGCTGAGGACACAAACATGAGTGAAATCCTTTCTCCGCCCAGCTCCCGGCCTGGCCGGAAGAACTGTTCTGAGACAATGGTGAGATGAGCAGAGCGGAAGGGTGCGCCTTCTGCCTGGGTCCCGGGTGAGCCAGGGCAGAATATATGCTGACCTTGATCTCAGCCTTGGAGAACAAGGAGGAGCCCAAGATGGAAATGCCAGTGAAGGAGTGTTTGGTTTTCACATTCTCTCTTCTTGGCTTGAGGGCCCCTTAGCAGGGCTAGCCACGCTTTCCTAGGTCCCACCCGTAGAGTTTGGAATCCAAAGATGGGGCTGGGTTTAAAACTCTTCTTTTCTTTCAAGCATCCTAGGCCCATGCAGCTGGTCCACGGACCTCCCAGGGAGGCATGCTTAATGTTTCTTAATGAGGAATGTGATGAAAATCTCATGACCAGAAGACAAATCAGCAATAGATCTGCCAAACCTACCCCGCAGGCTCTGGGACAGATGTCCTATCCCTTTATCTCCTGGCAGAAGTACTGGGTCTTAACTGATGAAATGCCTTTGTTTATACCCAAAAAAAATCTTTGCCCTCTCCAGACAGAGATGCACGACAGATTAGAAGGTTTCTTTGACTGGTAGGGATGAGGCATAGCTAAACAACACTCTGAGAATCTTGGTAAAGCTTTGAGGGACTTTGGATGAGGGCACAGCCATAGGCACATCAGATAGGTATGGCATCTTCACCATCTATGGCTGTATTCATTATTTTTGTTGTTGTTGTGTCAAATGTCTGGCCATAGCAAAGAATGGTTTACTCTGGTTCACATTCTGAGGGCTGCCGGTTTGGTTCCATAGATAATCGTGGTGTAGAAAGGGATGGAAGCAGGAGCAGGAGACAGCTGGTCAGGTTACATGCTTAGCCAAAAAGCAGAGAGTGATGAGCACTGGTGTTCAGCTCTCAGTCTCCTTTTTATTCATCCCAGGTTCACAGAAGGGTGCTACCTACATTCAGGGTGGGGTCTGAATTAATTCAATCTAGAAAGTTCCTTGCAGACACACCCAAGGGTTTGTCTCCTGGGTGACTGTAGACCCTGCTAAGTTAGTGTTTTGTGTAAGCATCTTAGTAGACTGGAAAAAGCACAGCTATCTTTGAGGATCAGTTGGCTCTGGGCCTGAAGAGTTCTGGGCTCCTCTCCCTACCAACTTCAGCAAGTCCAGCAACTACCAGATTCAGTCTTCTTCGCTCTGGAGTGGCTGTGTTAAGATTGGAATGTAAATTGTTCCTTAAAGACCCATGTTTGAAGGCCCGGCACCCAGCTGCCAGTACCATTTGGGGAGAAGGTGGAACCTTTGGGGTGTGGGGCCTCGCTGGCAGAAGTAGGTGTCCTTAGAGGCAGGTCTTTGAAGAATAGATCTGCTGTCAGCTGTAGCCTGAGTTGTCTGCCTGCTGAATGGTACCACATTGTGAGGGGCCATAGCTTCAGCTGCCGCAAACTCTACCACATCCTCTCCATCCAGATAGACGGAATCTTATGAGACTGTGGACCAAAATAAATGCTTCCATCCTTGGGTTGTTTCTGTTGGTTACTTGATAACAAGGACATAAAAGTAACTAACCAGTAACTAAAGGTAACTAACCCTTCCTTAGAGGTTGTCCATATGAGCAGGCAAGGTAGCTTCCATTGTATCTAAACACTGATCCAGGTGCTTGGAATAGTTGTGTCCTGTTACTGTGTAAGGATTTTTGAGCCAATTGGAACCTAGGGGAAAGGAACAGATTGGGAGCAAGCTGACAGCCAGGTATGACCCTGGAATTGTAGTTTGCAAACCCCTGGTCTAACATAATAGATCACTAATAAATTTTCCTTTAAAAAATATAAAAAATAAAAGGCCACCAATTTTTAGACAGTAATTTGCACTTGAAGCCGAGAATACCAGGATTTTCCTTCTGGGATGTAAGGCTAGATCAGATCACATCACCCAAGTCTCTGTGGCTTGCAGGGCAATGTGACCAAGCACTGGTCAGTGATGTTGGGGAGATACCAAATGACACGACAGGGCCCAGAGCCAAAATAACCTTTACCCTTACCTCCCACCCCTGTTCCTTTCATCTACACTCGGCAGCGGTGAACCCTGAAGCCCTAAGGGTTGAGGGACTACTTAGATGGAAAAGAACCTCAAAGTGTGTAGGGATAGTTGCCTCTGCCATCTCTCTCCTCCCCACTGATGAACTTGAATGGGAAAGTGAGATCATGGATGAAACAAACTTTAAGTAATTTTTTTCCCAAGGCAGGGAAGGTCTCGTGTATACCAGGCTGGCCTCAAACTCTATGCAGCCCCGGACTGACATTGGAATTCCGATACCTCTGTCTCTCCAATCACCACCTTCAGTTCTGGGATTCCAGGAGCACACTACCATCTAGTCCACAGCGGGGACTGAACCCAGGGCTCCGTGCATGCTGAACAACCACTCCACTATCTGAACTACATTCCTGGCCCCAAGAGACAAACTTTCCCACGTAAACCACTGTCTATTATAGGTCTTCCTGTGAACCAGTTCTGACTGCTGTGTTCTGGTTCTTTTTTTGTCAGAGGGACCAAGGTGATAGGCTCCAGTGCAACAGCAGGGAAGCTGGCTCTTGCCCTCCCTCATCTGGCACACAGGGCACTGGGTGACCCTGCCCACTTACTGACTGTACCTCTTGGGCTCCTCTCCATGAGACACATCTGCCCTCCAGGGGTCCTTGCTTATGACCTTTCTATCTCTCAAAATGCCTTTCTTCTTTCTTCCCACGTCATTCCAGGTTTTATCTCAGCATGCACTTTAGGATTGCCTTGCATGGAAAGAGGTCCTCCAACCCTCACCTCCACCCTGGGGCTAGGGCTGGGTTTCTTGCTTTGCCTCATATTTCTGAGTATTGATGGTGTGAGCAGCTGCCTTCCTTATCAAAAAAGGAACAGGCATTCTGAATACTGCTTAATACAGCACTTAGTAAATATTTGTGAGGAAATTCGTAAGTGAAAGAAAAAGCGGCAGATTCAACCTGTGTTATACCTACAGCTAAGCTAGCTCTGGAATGGAATGTCATAGATTGAAGAAAAGCCGTTTCTGCTGACACCGCAGCTTCTTCATGACGCACACACGATAAGTCCTTGTGTCTCTCCTCCTCGGATCTGTGAGGTGTGACCATTCGTCAGGTGGTCTTGCTACAAAGCCTGTAGCAGAGAGCTCAGGACCTCACTTGACTGGTCTCTGCCTGCACGTGGACTCTGTCGTCTCTTGGAGCTTCATTTGGGGGATGTGACCTGGCAGATGAAGGGAACAGGGGGAATGGAACTGTTGGCTTCCTGAGCTCATCATTTTTATGTGCTGACGTTCATTGTGTAGAGAAGACTTTTCTCAGCTGTCCTGGCTCTACTCAGCGGGCCTGTGTCGTCAGCAGAGTCGGCTGTAGAGGCAGCTGGGCACAGGAGCAGGGCTGGGCAGAGGCAAGGGCCACGTAGGAGTGGCGTTTACAATGCCAAGGCACAGCTGGACCCTCTTCCCTCTAAGGGAGTGGAGGCAAAAACATGCTCCTGGACCTTCACAACAAAAGGGAACTTTTCCAATGGTCTTTCTACTGAGTCCACCTCCTTAAACAACAACCAAGAAAGATGTTGATTTCTATTGTGTGAGGGAAAGCATACTCCCTGGGGTTCTTGGAATAGTGATTTTTACAGTGATAAGTGACTGGCAAGGGAGCAGGTGGTTCCTTTATCTGAATAAGGGATCTCAAACTCAGCTTCTAAGAGGCTGCAGCCTCTTGCTTTTCTCCTGTGTTTGTAATGAAACAAAACAAAACAAAACAAAAAAACAAAAACAAACAAACAAAAAAAAAGCTTTGGGACTGGTTCCTGTGTGATAATAGGGAACAGCAGTGAGGATGGAGTTTAGGGGATTCTAAGAAAGCAAGGAAATGTAAACTTTTAAAAACCCTTAAGCTGTGCAGTGGTTTTATTGGTGGGTAGGACCTGGTGTAGCCTTCAGAATCAAGATTTATTTAGCGTTTCTCTCTTCAAAACTGAGTTCAGGGAGGAAAACAAAACTCCTGCATCGACATGGGGGCTACTGTGAAATAGCTTCTAAGATCTCTGAGGTCACGTCTTTGACTAATCAGGGAAGCAGATGCTGTTCTGGGCAGCCTGCGGAGCCTCACAGGCTCTCCGTGTGTGGACGCTAGCCTCTCTCTAGTCGCTGAGTTAGCGGTCATCTCCCAGCTATCCTGGGACCCCTCTCATTCCTCTCACAGCTGAGTCAGTTTTCAAGTTCCTGAGGTATTGAAGTCCCAGCCCTGAACTCGGGGATACCAGATCCATGTACAAGTGCGAGGGTGTCCTGGGATAAACTAACCTAAAACACGGAGGGTTTAGTTCCTGAAATCTAGATGGGGTCACACACCCTGGCTTTGCCCTTTCTTCCTGGTGGATTTGCTACGCCACCCATGGTGACCGTGGGGAGTGATCTTCATTAGCCATTTGGCTGAACTGAGAAACACACAGAGTAGTGAGGCAGGCCTCTGCATTTGTCTGTGTGGGTGTTTCCAGAGTCCGTGAGACCTGTCCTGAGAGTCCGTGGCTTCAGTATGAGCCGGGTCTTAGCTAGAAGTTGGGTCACTGCAGGAGTGCTCTTGGGAGCGATGTCTCCTCTGCCTCCTTCCTGCATCCCTTTCTCTACCTTCTGTCTACCATAACGTGGTTTCTTTACATGTCTCCACTGCCATCCCCATGGGGCCAAGTGACCACGGACTGAACACATTACCACTGTAAGCCAAATAAATAGTTTCTCCTGTTAAATTACTTAATCCACAACAATACAAAAATAACCAATGCGATATTTAAACATTTAACTTCGTATTTCTCTTATTTGGTATAACATTTTGCTATCTTATACTAACTGTGATAATATCACATCTGCTTAGGGGTGACTGTAACTTTCTGGTAGGTTTTGTTGCTAGCATGTGTCTTATTTATGAGCATTAGGACCTACAGGCATGGAACAGTGTGATGTCCTGCTGCTCAGAGATAGTTCAGGATGAAATTTAGGAACATCAAATAATGTGGCCATCTGGATGCCCTCCTCTTCTGGCAATGTTCAATGTTCCTTGTGTAGGTAGACAGCATGTGGGAGTCATTTTCTTTTCCCAGCCACAGGACTTCAGAGCTCTGGTGCAAACCTCTTGCTGGCCTCTGCTGCTTTGGCAGCCGTGTACTGAGCTGAAATTCTCCCATCTTTTCACGGCTTCTTCATACAGAAACAGCAGGTTTTGCACATAGGCCTCATTGAGTTCCCATGGTGCGGGGTGTGTTTGTCCCCACACCCCCACTTCAGTGGGTCCTTAGAGAGTGTTTCTTATTTCTCCCCTTATGATGTGGCAGGAGACTGGGTGGAATGGTAGCTTACTATGAAATGTGTGGCGGTATCTAGAAACAGACACTCAGAAGAAGGCCTCTGCCACGCTCAGATGGGGTTTGAAGAGTGCCTTCCTACACAGAGGGAGAACAGAAAGCAAGACAGAACACCTGGGACCTTAAAAATGCTGAGACCGACTGGGCTCACCTTGGTCCTTTGGCTCCGAGTTTCCGGACTCAGGGACCTGGTTGTCACATGCTGAGGGGCCCGAGGGCACTGCGGTCCTTCTGAGAGAAGCTTGGACCATGGTTGTCACGACCACACTTCATAAGTAGCACACAAGCCATTCTGAGGTGTGTGATACCCCAGTCCAGGATAGCCGCATCCTCTGCTCCACGGTGTCCCACGTCTCGGATGCCTTTCCCAGTTGTTGCTCAGTCCAGTGTACGCACAGGATGGCTCTGATTTCATGGTGTTTCTGCCAACTGGAAGCGATGGGTGGCCAACAGCTCAAGATGAAAGGCGACGTGTGCGTCTCCAGCCCCTGAGAGAGATGCGCTGTAAGCTGATACCTGTGAGTCATAAACAGAAGGGCTGTGGCTCCAGGGCTCCTGCCGGAAAGCTGATTGTAGCACATTACGGGAGCAGAAAAAGTTTTAAAAAATTCACTTCTTTAATATTTTTTAAGTGATGCTTCATTGATAGTATTGAGGACTAAGGTTTTTGTTGTTGTTGTTGTTGTTGCTAAGGTGAGTTTTGAAATTATAGACTCATGGGGAAATCATGTCGTTTGCCCAAGGTATTAAATATCCATGATAGAAGAGAAAAGTAGATTGAAAATTCTAATTAATTTTGCATCAGCTTTTTTTTCGCGGGGGAGGGGAGGGCTGGAGAAAGGGTTTTTCTGTATAGCCCTGGCTGTCTTAGATCAGTTGTTGTTGTAGACCAGTCTGGTCTTGAACTCAGAATCTGCCTGCCTCTGCCTCCCACATGCTGGAATTAAAGACATTGGCTACAATGCTTGTCTACATTAACTTTTTAAAAGATTTTGTTATTTTTAAAAAATTTTATGTATGGGTATGTGCATAAGAGTACAGGTGCCTACAAAGGCTCTAAGGGGGTGTAGGATGCCATGGATTTAGAATTATAGGGGGTTGTGAGCTGCCCAGCATGGATGCTGGACATTGATCTCAGATCCTCTGCAGAAGCAGGACACAGCCTTAACCACTGAGCCATCTCACCATGCTTGACATCAAGTTTAATTATTGATCTTTCATAAATAAGAAACTGTATCAAGACCCTTTCCTGATGAGACATCTGTCTGTGTGTCTTAGTTAATAGTGATCTGTTGATCATGAGACTAGTTTATCAGAGGCCTCTTTTTGTCAATGTCCCTATAAGATCACCAGGATTTTTATATAGTATGTGTGTTTGCATGACTTGTCTAGAAGACTTTAGATTTTTAAACTCAACCTAGTCTAATAGACACTCTCTCTCTCTCTCTCTCTCTCTGTGTGTGTGTGTGTGTGTGTGTGTGTGTGTCTTTGAATAGATTAACTCTATACACCATTGCATAATAGCTATTTGCCAGTACAAAATTTTGGAAAGAGATGATGGAACTTTACATGAAAGCGGATACAATGCAGCTTGTCACTGAGGCAGCAAAATGACTAAGAACTCAGGTTTCCTGATTGTGGGAACCCGAGAACGTCCTTTGTTGGAGTTTTCATGAGCTCCAGTTTGTACAAAATGGGCATTGCATTGCATTAATGGGAGGTTAGTATAAATAACTCATGCGAAGGGCTTGTCGAGTTAGGTGGCACGGCTAAGTGCTGAGTATGGTGGTAACTGTCCCTGCTTGGTGACAGGGTGAAGAAAGGAGCTGGGAGAGGCAGCTGGAGTGTGGCGATAGCCCAGATAGCAGCCCCTGGTTTGAGAGGACATTTGCTGATTGAGGTGCCAAGATCCCAGTGTAAGAACCTGGCACTGTCTACCCTGGAGCTGACATACCGCAGGACAGTAATAAAGACTAAAGAAAGACCCGGGGTTGGGGCTTGGGAGATGACTAAGTGCATAGAGTCCTTTCTTCTGGGTGCAGTGGCACATGCCTGTAATCCCAGCACTCGGGAGGCAGAGGCAGGCGGATCTCTGTGAGTTCAAGGCCAGCCTGGTCTACAGGGCAGAATAGGCTACACAGAGAATCCCTGTCTTGAAAAACCAATAAATATGAAGACCTGACTTTGAATCTCTAGGACCCATGAGGAAAAAAACCTAGACATAGCT
Organism: Psammomys obesus; assembly: GCF_907164565.1. Classification (NCBI taxonomy): domain Eukaryota; kingdom Metazoa; phylum Chordata; class Mammalia; order Rodentia; family Muridae; genus Psammomys; species Psammomys obesus. The sequence goes on from NW_026592890.1 coordinate 7,692,037, forward strand.
AGATGTGTCTGTAACCTCAGCTCTGTGGGGACCAAAGAAAAAGGCTTTCTGGCTGCCAGTCGAAATCCAGGTTGCATAAAAGATGCTGTCGAAAAGGAATAAGGTGGAGAGTGACAAAGCAGGACACTGAAGTTCCCGTCTGGCCTTCACACACATTTGTTCAGCATATACACATGTACCGTACACACTTACATGCCATCCATGTGCTCACACATACAAACGAAAGACCAAGGCTGAGAGAACCTCAGCTCTCAGTCCCTCCTCTCTGTATGGCTAAGATGGCCGAATGGAGAGTGCAAAGGAGACGTGATTATGGAAGGACACCTTCCCACATACATACCCTTCCGCATACACACTCGCCTCCCCTTCTCACTCTCTGTCACTTAATGTGGCTCCCCAGGTCCTCAGTGCACCTGATATACTCTGGATTTGCTGAACCCCCACGTGATGCTCTGACTGATGACTGAATAGAGGAAGAAAGCCAGGGATATCCTGAGTGGGAGGATGCTAGGGTCAGATTCAGTGGGTCTTGAGGAGGGGGCTGTGGGCTGCAGGCTGTGTAGAAAGCCTGGAAGGGGATGTGAGTATAACGGCTGTTGGCTTTTTTGCTTCACAGCCACCGTAGCTAGGGAACAGTGGAGGCCTTCCTGTCCTGGCAGACACTGAGCACTGTGAGGGCAAGCCTGGCTGCTCCCAGTTGTGCTGCGTGCCATCCATACCCCACTCCACACAGCCCCAGTACCTTGCAAATTTGATTCTTAGTTCTCCCCGCATAATCCAGTGCTCAGCCTTCCAGTGCTGACTGGATGAACTGGGAGCCTGAGATCTCTGTGCTGGCCCTGGTCCAGCTCACCCTCAGGACTCACTTATTACCCTGCTCAGTTGGAAGAAGCAGTTCACTGATGGCTGGAGGAAGTGGGTGGGGGAAATGCAGGCCCATAACTAGCTGCTCTCATGGTGGAGGTGAGTCTCCAGGCTCAGGAGAGGCACCCTACAACATCTCTACGTAAGTGACAAACAGCGGTATCTCAGAGCCTGTGGATGTCGGCCCACAGGGAATGGGCTAGTCCCTTATCCTGAAAGATTCCTGTGTATACACATGCTTCTGAAGGTGGGGTCAGTCCCAACTCTATCTTGGCACTGCTGAACCACATCCTGAGTGAGGAACCAGGCAGGAGAAGGATCTGTGAGTAGAACCCACAGGAAAGGAAAAGCCATAAAGAACACAGGCCTGAGAGACCACCTGTCCTTCAAGCTGCCCACCACACCTCCATGTTCTGAAAGAGGCTTGTTCTACCCTGGAGATGAGTCCAGTCAGCTGACCCACACAAAGTGAATGTTCCCTGGCCCTTTCTTCTTCCATTCCCTTAATCATTCCTTTCTCCCACACCTCTGCCACCACTCCCAGAAAAGGCCCAAGCCCACATGAAATTGTCCTGCTCATCTGATCCAGGAAGCCACCACCTCTCTTCAATCTTCTTGCACTCTGTTCTCCATCTCTGTAGCAGCTTTTATAAGTCAGGTGCTCACGGGGGCACCAGACCCCGCCCTACGTGCCATTGGCTCTGTCTCTTTTCCAAGGTTGGAAAAGCCCAAATAACGAGTGGTAGCTCAGTGTGGCCCAGATCACATGACAGCCGAGTGAGATAGTTCAACTAAGGCGTTAGCTCTAAAGCTCAGCCTGGTACCTGCTTTGGCAATTCTGTGGCCTAAATTAGCTTTGCCATCTCTACTGCATGACAAGCGCACATCATAATATGTTGGGTGACTCGGAGCCTTTGTGCGTCCCCTAAAGGCTGTGATAATGAGATGCCTTAGTACCCATTTCTATACACAGCGGTGCCTTTTTGTGGCCAGAATTCACTGGGTTCTCTTCCAGACGGGCTTTTAACTTCTACTGGCAGCATTCTGTGTCATTAATGGGACCTGCTTCACTGGAAGTGAGGCTGGAGTAAAATGGCTGGTGCATCCAGAGACCCACAAGGACAATTGCAGTTGAATGAAGGTTAGAGGCAAGGTGTGCTGAGGCCTTCTGGCCAATTCGAGTGCACAGCATCTTCGGACATTCATGATGGTAGCTCAGTACCAAGCCACAGCCTGGTCTCATCTTCCTCAGAAGACCCAAGAGGGTTAATGTCCCTGGTGGCTCAGAGACATTCACTATATAGGCCCACACTGCCTGCTCCCGGTTCTGAGCACCCTTTGGAATGAGGATAGCATTTTGACAGGAAGCTCTTGCCATGGAATAATTTTTCCACAAGCATGTTTTTAATAACTATGTAGATCAAGGCACTTCGAGGTACCAATGAAGCTAATGTCTCCATTCTAGTTGGGTCAATAGGAAACATCTGTATCACATTTTGGGGTGCTTGTGGTGGCAATCAAAATACCCCATTACAGCCAGGCATGGTGATGCATGAATATAATTCTGGTAGTTGGAAAGCAAAGGCAGGTAGATCACCAGTTTGAGACTAAAGCCTTGAGCTTGATTCCTGTCATAAAAGCAAAGACATTCACTATTATCGCCACCAACATTTCATACAGTTACGGTGGGCATTGATCATGAACATTGAGATTTAGGGCAGGGCTGAACGGAATTTGTAGGTTACAAAGGATAGATGCTACACTTTGCTCTTTGCTCTTTGAAAGTATTTTACTGGGAGCTGGAGAGATGGCTCAGAGATTAAGATCGCTGTCTGCTTTTCCAGAGGACCTGGGTTTGATTCTCAGAACCTACATGGTAGCTCACGATCATCTGGGAACTCCAGTTCCAGGGGATCTGATGCCTTCTTCTAGTCTCTGTGGGCACCAGGCACACCCGTGGTTCATAGGCATATATGCACATGAAACACCCATAATCAATGAACAAAAAACATCCACAAACAAACAAAAGTAGCTTAGTATCCAGTAGAGACAAAAATACTATAACATACTACATTTAACCTTGAGGTTAAATTTCATGCTCGGAAATCTCTTTTTTAAAACAGTTTTTGGATTTCTTTTATCTTGTGTGTACCAATGTTTTGCCTGCACGGATATATGTGCACTATGTGTCTGCCTGGTGCCAGCAAAGGTCAGAGAGGGCATTGGGTCCCCTGGACCTAGAGTTATGGATGGTTGTGAGCCATGATGTAAGCGCTGGGAACCAAACCTGGGTCCTTTGTGAGAGTAGCAAGTGCTCTAAACCACTGAACATCTCTATAACCCCAGAAACGTCTTTCTTAATTGTTAGAAATCACAAAAGCCATGAATTTAATATTTGACTCTACTAAACCTTAGGGAAAGAGACAGTATTGATCAGTAGAAAAGAAACTACTCAAAAAGTCATCTTTCTGTTTGGAGTTTGGAGCTGAAAGAAAACCTTATAATGTAATTTATGGGTTTACAAGAACAGGCCCTATCATAGGGCAACAGAGGCAGCAATTAAATCCAGCCTGTGGGGTTTGACAGGTCATAGTCTCAAGAAACAAAACACTTAGAAAGACAGTGATAAGACTGAAACCCAGCCTCATTCAGCAGGGTGGATGATGACCTCTACCCTAGATTCCGTGTCTAAACATAATCCATTTGTGTGCATTTGAACAGTGACATTTTGTTGCATGTGAAGATGATCTGGGAAGAGCAGCAACAATATTGTCAGACAAACTCCTGGCTCTTCTGAACTATTCACTAGGAAGAAGTGACCCTTGTTTTATCATGTTGCTAGGCCTCTTAGGAGAGTAGTAAAAATGTTTCTTATACTTTTGAGTGTTTATAATTGTAGTGGGTTTTTTCCCCTTGTGTAGTCAGTTTTCCATCTTATTTAAAGGGTGTGTTATGTAGATATTTCTTTTTAGGAAATTTTGTGTCCATTTTACCCATGATAGCCACAAAAATCTATCAATCAATGTATGCAGATTATAAGTTATCTGAAAACATAAGTCTTTAGACTATCTTTTCCATCTTCTCTGATTCTCTGTAACCTCTTTGCTTAAGAAATTAAACCACTATAAAATCTCTGACCCTCCAGCTTTAGTTAAATTTGAATATTGTCACAAATGACACTTTCCTCAAGGAAGTCCTGTGAGTGGGCAAAGGACATAGGAGGAGAAGCAGCAAAAGAGTGTCTTCCCAAGGTCCTCTCTGTACTCTGATATCCTATGGTTGATTGACAGAGACGTACCATTGTAGCCTACACCTATGATGAAGTCAGTGTCCGGGGTCCTAAGGCTGCAAGTGTCATGGTCCCCCCAACGGCCTGTTCTGGGCTTTTCCAGGACCTATGTGGTGGGGGTATCCTGCTGCTTCAGGACAGAAAGACCCCAGACAGCTGAGACTATCTAGAGAGCCGCTTCTCCAGACCCTGATCAGGACTGCACCTACAGGCAGGTGTCATTGCTGCCACGTGAAAAGCGTGCGAGCAGCTTGATAGGTAACTCCACACTTTTAGTAGCTGTGTTACTTGCATTTTGTTGTGGAGGGCACAAAGGCAGTGGACAGTGTTCAAAACCTTTGGCAGACCAGATCTTCAAAGTCTTCTGAAGGGTAGGCAAGTCTGCATGGCATCCTGGGATAATATGTGCTGACTCAGCATGTCTTCCCTCTTTTTTCTTTTTTTCTTGCTCTTCCTGCCATCTTTTCAGTCCTTTGGGCCCAGAAGGCAGGATCTGGGGCATAGGTGGCCTGTGACGTCACTTGATTAGTCAGCAGAAACCAATAGCGTTGAAAGGTGGGAGTCCTCTGCCTGTCGTGGCAGCTACTGCTCGGGGCAGTAGATTAATGGAGTTCCACTGGACTCACTGATGAGGAACCAGCGTGCTGTGTGTGAGATTGGGAGGGGTGGGGAGCAGGGATGAAGGAAGGGGAAGAGCTGATCTACCGGTTTTTCTCAGGCACAGCTGGCAGATGGCCCAAACATGAGTGCCTGGGGCAACGTACAGCAACAGCAATGTGGAATCCAGAGGTACAAGGTGGGCAGAAGGCCAGGAGCTGCCTGGTGGGGCAGGCATTGGGCTTCCCACAGGGCTAGGTTTAAAGGTAAGGCAACTGGATTCCTGCCTGCTCCCTCAGGATAGAGTATACATATTCTTAGTAGGACTGTGTCCTCAGGCTCTTGCCTTCCTCCCTCCAAACTCCTGTCTTGGATTCCCTGCCACTGGCTTTTACCCACATCAACAGCTTCACAAAGATCTCACTAGCTCTAGGCCCCCAGCCTCCTCTCGCAGGGGATGTCTCTAATCTACCTCTTTGCAGAAGTTGCCCTTAGGATGCTGTGCCTGGCATCTGGACTGCACGCTGCCTCCAGCTGGGAATCTCCTAAGGTGACAGGCCACCTACCCTGACTTTTCCAGGATCGAGGGGGTTTCCTGACAAGGTCCTGTCAGTGTTAAAACTAGGAAAGTCCCTGGCAACTAAGGACAATTGGTTACCCTGTATACCCCAATAAGAAAAAAAAAATATTCACAAGATATCAAATAATGAAGCATGCGTGCAAACAACATGGGTGCTTAAAGAGGTTCAAATATGGGCAGCCATTGGGCGTTCTCACTACAGAGATTATATGAACTTTACAAAATAGCATTTGGAAATGCTGATAAGATTATATCAAGTTCTAAAAAGAGGCTGGGGTGTAAACTTGTGCATGTCACATGACCATGACGTGAAACACGTTCTAACTGTATGGTAGAGTGAGAAAAAAGAAGGCACCATCTGCCTGTGACGAGGCCTTGAAGGGGACAGTTCTTAGTCCTGTTTCTTAAAACTTCAGAACAGATGTCAATAGCCTTTTAACAAGTGCGAGAGAAGGTCCGAAGCAGCCACATGCTATGATGGGTGTCACGCTGAACATGGATGAGCAGAATGAACTATAAGGCTGGGCAACAGTAACTGCAGTTATGCTGGGCCTGGTGGGTTCTGAGCAGCGAGGTGAAGATGTCTTCCCTGAAGCAGGCAGAGGCCCTTAGCCCCTTCTTAGAGGCTCAGCAGAGGAGGCCCTTGGATCTTAGGCTCAGAGCACATCAATGATCTCTGCAGGCCTTACGACAGGCTCTCATAAAGGGAAGGTTCTCGGCAGGGGCAGGTGTTCAGGGAGCAGTTGTGAACATGGATCAGGACCAAGGCTCCGACAACCACAGGCCTCACTTTGAAATTGTTACAAGGTAATGAGAGGACACCGTCTCTCATGGCAGATCATGATACAAGCAGCTACGCTGTGGGGGTATGAGTGTTCCCCAGGGTTTGTGCGCTGAAATGGAATCTCTGCTATTAGGTGGTAGAAGACGTAAAACATAATCTGATGTTGGTGTTGAGGGGTGGGGCTTCGAGGTGATCGGGATTAGTAAAGTCATCAGGTCGGGCCTGTGGTTCAATCCAGGTGGCTCTTCTGCCTCTTGCCGTGTGATATCTTGAGTCACCTGGGGACTCTGTTGGCAAAAAGGCCATAACCAGATATGGGTCCTTGACTCTACTAGAACTGTGGGCAAAATGGTCCTTATATTCCTTCATTCTCTTTCTCCCTTCTTCCCCCCCCCATTCCCCCTCCCTCCCAACTGAACCATCTCCCCAGCCATGAGAACTTGTTTTCTTATAAAATTGTCTAGACTTCAGATATTTTATTATAGTAATGAACAATAGATTAACATACAACTAAAATTATTTTCCTCAAAACTGAAAATGAGCTTGCTTCATTTAGAAGAAATTAGTATTTTTAATATGACCTGTAGTTTTTAATAGATACAATCTGTTTAAACGCCCTGATCACATTATATTTTAGTTTGTTTTTGATGGCTGAAGGATGGAGTACAGGGCCTTCTGTATGCTGAGCTAGTGCTATACCCCAGCTTATACCTAGCACCCCAAGTTTATAGAAATTTATTTTCAGTGGATATTTTTTACTCTGGAATAAGATATTTATTTATTTGATATTTACTACATATTTATTTGATTTGTAAGTCATTACTTCTTATTTGAATGAGACTCTACCTGGGATTTTCTTGATAATTGCAAACTCTGTCATAAAATGTAATAGTTACTTATTAACATCAAAATGGTAGGGTTAGGGATATAGCTCAGTTGAGAAAGAGCTCTCCACACAAGCACAAGGACCTGAGTTCTAATCCTTATCACCCACATAAAGAAAGCAGATTTAGTGGCACATTCCTATAATCCCAGCAATGGGAAGGCTAAGACAGGAAGATCCTTAGATGTAGCCAATTAGTGAGCTCAGATTCCATGAGCAGCTCTGCTTCAAAAAATATAAAATAGTGAGTGACTGAGAACACCTTACATGCACCCCCACATTAATATGCACACACATACACACACACACACACACACACACACACACGAATGAAAAGCATCATGAACAGCAAGGAAAGGGTGTCATTATAGTTTTCCATTTTCCAAAGTGTAGAGGTGTGGCTCCCATCAGACAGGACTGGGAATCCGTTTTCCCCTGGGTGGCCTTCTCTTGGCCTTCTCCCAAATCACTCTTCTGTCCCAGTCCACCTGCCCTGACAGCAGGACTCAGGGTCAGCTGGGGGCTTCCCTGAGACTCCGCAGGTGTGGGTGGAGTCTGACAATCTGCAGATCTGGCAGCTGCCTTCTGGGTGGCTCTGGTTGACACCACCGGTCTGTTGACCCTGGCAGCTGCCTTCTGGATGACACCGAATAACACTACAGGTCTGTTGATACTTGTGCCATTAGCCTAGAAGCAGGATTGCTTCAGACAACCAGCTTTCGTTGTGACAATGACTGGGTGGCTGGCCTCACGCTTGAGTGGCTCTCCACTGTAGCATCTCTCCTTCAATCCAGGCGTGTGCTTTTAGAGCTTGTTGGGTAAGCATCCTGGTACATGGGGCACTGGCCTCCCCTCTCTGTATGTGAAGTCTGAATACAGTTGAGGTCTCCCCTGCTCGACAGAGGGCCCTTTGTGCACCAGTCCAAGCTACTGCTCAGTGTTCTGAGCTGCACCACCGGAGGCCTCCTAGAAGCTAAGCTGTGAGCCAGCCCTGAAGATCCACCAATCTATTTATTTAGGTGGAGGATAGAGTGGCCAGGGTGTCCAGCATGGTAGAGGCTCTGGGTCACCACAGTGAACTAGAGGCCTAGGCCTTCCTGTGCCTCGGCAGTTAGATTTCTAGTTTTCACAGCTACCTCCAGCTTCATGCTCTCCCAACCTGATGCCCAGCCACCAGCATTCCTAATATCTCAGGTTTTCTGTAAACCCCCCTCCTCCTCTTCCTTTGTTCCTACCCAGTCAACAGCCGAGCTTCGGTCTTCAGTTTCCCACCCTGCAAAGTCTCTGTAGGCTTCTCCCATCTGCCCAGACTGTGAAGTCACTCAGAGCCCCTCGGCCATCAGTCCATCCTCACGCGTTATCACGTGTCCCCTGGATGAGTGGTCACCTGACTCTATGTGCAGTTCTCCACGGCCTCTGGCTCTAGTCCACCCACCCAACCTTCACTCTTGGTAGTCTCCTCACTGTCCACTTCCAGAAGGAACTAGACAGCCTGTAGTAAGAAGCCTCTTCATCAAGCCCAGATCCCTGTATCTGTGGCAACCAATCAACAGAAGCATCAGAATAGCCATGTGTACGGGCCCTGCCTTGCTAGCTATGGTTCTGGCCTGAGACAGGTATGTGAGACCCCAGCAGTGACCAGAGCCGGCATTAGCAGCCAGGGCTCTGAAAACTCCCAGTGGCTATATTGTCAGCCCAAGCGCAATTTTCTGTGGTAGCCTTAGCAAAGGTAAAAGGGGACTGCTTGGTTTGAAACTTTGGGGGCAGGCTTGCTTTCCCTTCCAGGGACGACAGGCTCTCTCCTGATTATCTCTTGCCTCTTTTACTTTATTTGCTTAAATAGCCCCAGCCAATCAGGACCTACCTACATCTGTTTAAGACCCTGGGCCTAGCCTTTTTGTCATTCTGCTCTTGGCTGGCACATGCCCTTCAGACTGGCACCTGACTCTTCAGAGGGAAATTCACTGCTCATCTTCACTCTTTGGAGAAAGACTTATGACACCATCTTGGAGGAAAGACTGTCCCTGCTTCTAAGAGGCACCATTTTTTTGCCTCCTTTACCCCCATGGGTGACCTGCTTTCTGGCCTATGTGTTCTCCCACAGCCTGTTCAGCCTTCCACTCTCCCCTCAACCCTGAGTCACCTCCTCCAGAGCCACCCATTCCCAGGGCTCTGATGAGCCTCATGGCTTTTCACATCCCTCCTTATTCTTGGTTTTCTGAGAGAAAAGAGTAGGAGCCCCGCTCTGGGGATACTATGGCTCACCCAGGCTATTCGTTCACCAACCTGTTTCACCCCTTACCCCTCTTGTGCTTTCCAGCATGCCTCGCTCCCCAAACATTCTCCCAAGCACACCTCTACAGGCAGCTATCACTGGCTATGCTTCAGCTTACTGGTGCCCAGGAAGGCTTCCAGGAACCACCCAAAATCTAGAGAGCACCTTTAAAAAAGATACTGTTTAGTAAGATATGGAAAAGATTTTTTGGAAACTATTATGCATTCAATTACCTCCAGCATGGCTAAGATTTCTGAGCACTGCCTTGGAATGTAGGTGTTCTCTGGGACCTCTGTATCGACGATTTCATCTTTCTGTTGCTCTCTATCTTTCCAGTAACCTTCCATCTATGCATGTCCAGACTCAGAGCCTGACATGTGTCAGTGAGTTACCCTGAAATGCCTGTGCCTGCTTTCACTTCTGAAACCGAGCTGAAATCTATTAGCATTTCTACAGCTCATAGAAATAACGCTGTGGCAGGGATGCTAATATTTTCTAGATGATTGTAAAATTTTATCTCATTTATAAGTCATGTGAAAAGAATCATGTTTTGCCACTGTGTAGGCTTATATTGTCAGCGTTGCACGGCAGTGTTCATGTCCTGAGGAGACAGGAACAAAAGTCTGTCCTCCCAGAGAAGTCGCCAAAGATAGGGAAAAGGAGCAGTTACACCCAGTTCTTTCTTGGAGAACCAGCGAGCTAATCAGAGTTACTTACAGGCGTGTGGGTGGCTCAGAGGTAGTTGTGTCACCACGCCTAGCCCTGGATGAGTGACAGCTCATGAAAGCTGTGTCCCCAAATGCTAAATGTTGCTTTCAAAAGCCTGACCTGACCCAGGTCTTCCAGCAGGGCTCCTCTTTCTCTCCTCTGTACTTGAAACACAGTCTGTGTCTCTTAAGCATTTGAATACACCTGAGTTTGTGTCTAATTGCACGTACCACATCCCTAACACTTAGCCAGGAGAATCCTTTCTAGACTCCTGGCAGTGCAGTAGCATGCCTTTCTTCCATAAGCCTTTTGGATGGATGGATGGATGGATGGATGGATGGATAGATGGATGGATGGATGGGTGAGTGAATAAACAAACCATCTTTCTGTCCAATGGGGTAGGAAGTCAGTGATGGCTGAATTTTAGGTTGGATGCATGCCACTGCATGGGGCACCCTGTGCGCTTACTCATCTAAATACTTGAATATGCATAGTGAAAACTTCTAACTGCCAAGGGCTGCTGGCTGGCTGAGTGCTGCTATCTTAGTTAGTGTGAGTTGGGAGAGTAAATTCTGACAACACACGGCCACCATGAAGTATGCATACACTGCTCGGTATTTACATACTTGTTTATTTTGCTAAGCATTGAGTCCAGGGCTCCGAGAAAGCTAAGCGGGGTTTTCTTTCTTCTTTGTTTCAATGACTCCAAAACATCACAGTGAAATTCGTGTGTGAAATGCTTTGAGAAACAAATATTTTCCGTCTAAACCTTGTGTAACTGTTGGTCACAGGTCCCATGTGACTGCAGGGCCTGCGACAAGTAAGTCCTGGAAAAGCCGAATGCTGTTAACTTTGCCCTGGGTCTTGGCAGAACCGACATGCGAGTTTCAAAAAAGCCAAGGTGCCTCTTAACATGCTCACACCTGAACAAGGGCATCTAAGGGAAAGACACTGCTGAGCGACATGAGGTGCTACAAATAATGTCCTTTCACATTAGGAACCACTCCGTGTGTTGGCTGTGTTTGCACTTTGGGCTACTTGAACTCAGTGGGCTGGTCCTTGCTAAGCTGTGACCTCTGGGTGTAGTTCACTCAATGACCCCATTGTCTCTGACTAGTCTGGGTGTCTTGAAGCTGTTGGTCTTCAAGCCTGACCAGTACTGTCCTGACATGAAATCTTTTCCTGACTGCAACCCATCGGAAATGTTATGAAAACAACTCTTCTGCCAGTCCTGCTTTCTCTCACTCTCAGACTCAGACCACCACAAGAACAATAAACAAAGTCACATAGAACCAAGACACAGGAAGGAGGAGCCATCCACAGGGACTGCTAAGAACATCGAAGCGTGGCTCAAAGGTTTTTTTGTTTGAATCAGGGGACAGATTTTCACCCTGTGGCCATTTGTTGGGTGATTCTAATTATAGTGAAAAGTTTTTTTGTTGTTGTTGTTGTTGTTGTTTTTTAATAATGTCATATTTCTTTTGATTATATGATTTGTCTCTAATAGTGATCATCTCAGTGACACGAGGCTGGGATGATAGCTCATGGGCAATATACTTAATCTGGTGGCACAGAATGGTAATGTTGTTGTAAACCCAAGGTTTCGATTTAAAAAAATCACAAGGGAGTCAGGGACACACCATGAGAACAAGGCCAACAGAATCACGGAGATCAGGTACCCTGTAGAAGTCTGACCTAGGACTTCTGGGTATATGTATGGCTGAGTAATTTGGTGTTCTTGTGGGAATCCTAACAGTGGGAACAGGGGCTGTCCATGACTCTCTTGCCTACTTGTGGGACCCTGTTCCTCTTCCTAGGTTGCCTTGTCCAGTTGTGCTGTGATGGTATGCGCCTGGCCTTAGTAGAGATGGCTGATGTCCCTGGGGGGGGGCTGTTCTTTTCTGAGAGGAGGTGGAGAAGGGGTAGGTCTGGGGGACAGGAGAGGTGGGGAGGGGAGGGACTACGAAAGGGCAGGGAAGGGAAACTGTAGTCAAGATGTTATACATGAGAGAATAAGAAAAGAAATTCATTTACAATAAAAATATAATTTTACCCCCCCATCACAGATATGTTCTGAGAATTAAAAAGTTCATTTTAGCCACAAATAAAAATTATATAATTGAGACTTTCTGGAAATTTTGGGATGTGTGGTCAAAATTAAGTGTTTAGCATCAGAGCTGAGTGACATTGGTATACACGCAAAGCCTAGTAGGTTCTTCACTCCAGTGACAATGTTTTACCGAGGCCTTGAATGATGATTTGAGAAGAGATAGGACGTTGCAGAGAGAAGCTGAAACTCAGGAGGGGAGAGCGATGTGACGACACTGAATATGCCTGGTAAGGCTGAGATAGTGAACAGTGTTGGGCCATATGTCTTGGAGTATGTATCAAAGCATTCTGGGAAGGGCCCTGAGCTGAGTCTAAGGTGTGAATCTTCTGTAGAAGCAAAAGCCAGCTTAGATCACAACGGAGCATACCTATTTCTGTCAGAACCTCAATACATTCACTGGTTCATCCAGCTGGACTTGTATAGAATCATTTCTTTTGTCTGTCATCCAAACCTTATCGGGGTGAACAGACATTTGTCCATATGCCCCCAGGAAAGGTGATGTAACAGTTATCTCTTTAAGATCCAGGTAGGAGCTGTTGCTTATAATCAAATGGATTATTTGGTATCTAATGAATACATGTCCTATGGGCCTTCTCTCTCAACCTTGATGTAGCATTTCTTTAAAAGTATCAGGAGACCTACGTACCTTGATTTTGAACTTTGTGTACTATGGGAATACAGTAGACCCAGGCACTGCAGAAGCCAGCTCCGCTCCAGGATTCAAGGTGATTATTGGCCTCTTGGTCTGAGAATATTGGTAAAAACACGAGCAAATATTGTGGATGACTTTAAATGAACACTGTGTTAAAGAGAAGTTACATGTAGAATATTGTCTCAACCCTAAGGCTTGAGTTATTCTACACTGTCTTGAGAGTTTACACATAAACCTTTTGGCAGTTGTACTTTAAAAATGTGAACTTATTCACTTATTTTTCTAAGATATATTTTATAACTATGAAGGATAATAGGCCATTTATTAGCAAAAAAATAGTCATAATTTATTTACCAATCTGGCATGATGAAGCCAGACTCTGCTTAGTATAATGTGTTGGCCTTGGAAGCAAAGAGAGTTCTGGAAAGATCTTACCTTTGCAGTTCTAGCTTCACCCTGGTGACAGTATCATTTCATTCAACCATGTTTCTGATGAATCTTGTGAAATAAAAAAAAAAAATTAAAATTCCCAAAGTATGTACTCATAATGCCAGTAGCTATTCTCTATTTTTTTTTTCTTTAAGAAATAAAGCATTAATTTTTAAATGATTCTGCTAAAAGTATTTTTCATGTGATTTTAAGTTTTGGAACAGGGCAATATTATCACACAGGTATTTACAAAAACCAAAGTATGGGCTTCCATCCAAATTGATATGTCTTAGAAAAAAAGAAATCTTATTCAGATTGACACAGAGTATATCCCCCTAGCACATGGACAATATAGGGTCAAAAAGCAGAAGGTTTGAGCTAGAGGTGCTAGAACAGACTACAAACTGGTAAATCAACAGGAAGTTAACTGGGAGACCAGCAGGAAATTAGCTGATGGACCAATAGGAAATTGTTAGCTGGCAGACCAATAGCAAGTTAACTGGTTGACCAACAGGAAATTATCTGGTAGACAAACAGGAAATTAGGTGGTAGACAAACAGGAAGTTAGGTGGTAGACAAACAGGAAGTTAGACTCTAGATAATTGAAAATTAGCTGTTAGACCAACAAGAAAAATTAGCTGGTAGAGATAATGGAATATTAGCTGGCAGGCCAACAGAAAGTTAGCAAACAAGATTTCTTGGAAGTAAGACAATGACAGAAATGATGAACCCCTAGATTGAAATATAAACTTCTGACAAACCTCTTCTGACTGATCACTGACTTATGCATTCATAAAGGAGACCCCACCATACACACACAATACACACACACAGACACACACACACACACACACACACACACACACGAAACAAGGCCTTGAAGCACACTGAAAATATTAATTCAGATGTTTTTGTTTGGTGTTGCTGATGTGTTTGTTTGTTTGTTTTCTTTGAGACACATTCTCAGTATGTACCCAAGTCTGTTTTGTAACTTATTATTTGGCCTAAGCTAGCCTTAAATTCTCAATTCTGCTGCTTCAGCCTCCTGGGTACTGAGAATATAGGTGTGTACCTCCATGCCCCTATTAATTCAGGGTTTGGTTTTTTTTTTGGGGGGGGAGTACTTTTTACTTTCTGCAATAACTACTTACCTTGGAGTTATTTCCAAGGGATTCAACAGGCCTGGCCTTCTGAGTTGCTAAGCCTTCCCTCTAAACCCATTTCTAATTCTGCTGATAGTTACAGAGGGATATTATTTATTTCGTATTGGCAAGGACACATTGTGCCACTTAAATTCTTAGTCCTAAATTATTGTCATCTTTTCCGGTTTCTGTGGGACCAGGAGATGTCATGTGGCTGGACAGCCAGAGAGGATGATGGTGTTCCTCAGCGAGCCCTCTATATTTGCTCTGTCCCTTCCCCTCATTCCTAGCACACACAGCACAGCGCCCAGGCTGGGGGCAGCAACCCAAATTATCTTTATCTGACTGGATGCCCGTAGCTTGGAGTCCCTCAAGGCTCTATCTCTCCTTCCTCCCAGGCAGCCCACGGTTGACAGTGAAGAGAGCAGGGACAAGGAAATGAGGAATTTCTGCCCTCAGTTCCCTGGTGGGGGGTCTCATGTCACACAGGTTAGGTGACAGTAAGGCAGTGTCTCCCCTGGCTCTGCTCAGACATGTTCTGCTTTCTGATAAAACTTTCAAGAGGTGCTAGCCCATGGACAGAGGGGCTCTTCCTGCGGTGGTTCAGAATTTTTATCATTATGTTGGTTGGACTCTTTTATTTGGAAATGGAGACAGAGAGAACCTTATAAATTCTGACTCTGTAACCCTTAGGTATTAGAAACTAATTTCTTTCTTTTTTTTCTTAATTAAATCTTTTTATTGCTGTTGGGGGAGGAGTCTGAGGATCCAACTCAGACCATCAGGCTGGCACAGCAGGTGCCTTTACCCACTGAGCCATCTCGAAGGCCCTACCAGTCAGTCAGTCAGTACATATGTATGTATTTTTGGGTTGTTGTAATAATTACTTTTGCTGTGACAGATGGCTGACAGAAAAACAACACGGGAGGAAAGACTCACTTTGGCTCACAGTCTGAGAAGGGAAGATCCCTCCCTCAGTGGCTGTGCAGGCATGGTGTGGGGAGTGTGAGCTAGCCTGTCGATTTGCATCTTTGCCCCACGGCATCTGCAGTCAGGAAGCAAAGAGAGATGAATGCTGACGCTCAGCTGGGTTTATTCCTCTTTATGCATTTTGAGACCCCAGCCCATGAGATGGCACTGCCCACACTCAGGGTAGGCTTGCCATCCCCAGTTAATTTGCTCAGTAAACTCCTTCATAGACCTGTCTGGATGTGTGTCTCCCCGGGTGATTCTAAATCCAGTCAAGCTGACAATGAAGGTTACCTGCCATTGTCATATGTCTAAATGTGTGTAGCCGTGTTTCTCGGCTCATTAAAGTGTACGTCTACACTGCCCACCGTGTTGGGACAGGCCTGGGTGTCTCCACACGGGTGCCTACATAAACAGAACCCATCTTTGCAATGCTGCAATAGAGAAGGTCCTCCCATTCTCACATTTTATAGCGTCATGGTTTGTTTTCTGCCTTCTGGACCTTTCCTTTCTCTTTAGCTCCCTTACCCCAGTTTTTTCTTTTTTTCTTTTTTCTTTTTCTTCTAAGATCTGCCCTTTCCTCCTTCTTAGGTGAACCCTGAGGAATTTTGTAACAGAAAATGAAAGAAGACAAGAATCTATAGAACAGAAGGGCACAGTGCTAAAGGATGTTCAAGGCTCTGGTCTCAGTCTGTCCTCCCAGACAATGTTGTTTCCGGCTGTCCTTTATGTATGATTATCTTTAAGCCTTGTACTTATTCTAATAAAGCGTGTGTGGACAGGGGAAGGTAGGTCCCCTTCCTGTGAGGATCCCAGACCCTGAGGCCATAAAAAGTCCAAACTCGGTGTCTATAAGGCGATGATATCGGTGACAATGTGGGGCCTGGATGTGTGAAGATGTGCATGGCCACACTGTTGGCAGGTGTGAAAGGTCATGCTGTGTCTGAAGATGGAAATGCCACGCTCTGTCTGCAGATGTGCAGGGCCATGCTTTGTTCGCAGATGTTCATGACTATTGCGTCTCTGTAGGAATGCTCCGTGTTCCCTATCTGCAGCCCCACAAAAAGGCAGCCTCTTTCCTGGATTCTTTGGGTTTCCTCAGTTCTTGGCTCTTTTTGGCTGGTAGACATGTGTGGGGTTATTATTGTTTATAAGGACAACGGTGCCTGGATTAGGGCTCACTGTGACCCACTATTGCTTCATCATAATTGCATCTGCAGACTCTTTGCAGAGGTCAGATTCCGAGATTCTAGCTGATGTAAAAATTTGAGGGCAGACACTGTTAATGCAGTAAAATATGCTCCAATGAATTGTCCGCCTGCATCACTCTCAGTAGTTGGTAGCTTTTGCACATCTGTAACATATTGGACTAGATTCTGATTTAGCTGGTCTGTAGTGGGGCTCATGCATTTTCCTGTTAATCCAGGTCATTGTAGGGCACACCTAGTATCACAATCTACTTTGCGAAACCTCAATTATGTTATTTATTATAAGCAGCATGTCTCACTGATTGTGGTGTAATTAACATCATTTGTTGAACGATTCTCATGTGTCAGTCATTGGTCTAAATCCTCTGTACATCTCCTCGGCACATGATAGGGCTCAGAGGGTCAGTCAAACTCATCGGAGGATGCAAAGCTGCAAGACAGACAAGTCCTCTAGGTCATCTGGCCACAGAACCACCACTTCCCTGGCCTGAGCTCCTGTAGGAACTGAGGGCCTTTCATCTTTCATCTTTTAAGCCTGCTATTTAGAGAAATTATAAACATGTCAAGATGAGTAACTACAGGTTTTCTCTGCCAAGAAATAAAACAGAGGGAGGGGCAATGTGTCCTCCACAGGGCATGAGTATTGTCAAATAGGGATAATACTTAGATTCCTCCCGGTGTCACAGGTTCAGACGAAAAGCCTCACATTTGAGACATCTTTCCATACCTTTTCAAATGTATTTTTTAATTTATATTTATTTTACGACCCATTGACCATGCCTACGATGAGTTTTAGAGAAGGGCTTTAGAAACAGTGCATTCTGTGAGCCTCTGAGTATCCCTTCCCACTGAGTTCTGTCGCTCGGTTCTGGGCTATCACCACAGGCCCTTCCAGCTCTAAGTAGGGCAAGCATACTTCAGGCTCAGCAGTGGTCAGCTCTGGGTGTGCACAAACCTTCACTGAGGATGCCCACCTTGCTGCCTGTACCTCTCCTGCCTCAAGCGGCCTCATTGCCACTTATTTTCATCTAAGTCCAGCTCGGCATGAGCCTAACTCCTTCTGCCCCACCCATCATTTCTCCCTGCAAATCTCTCACATTCACTTACTCGGTTTAGATCTCAGCTGGTGTATTTTTGCTTTGCAGAAAAGGACATTGGCTTTCAAACTGTGTAACAGGCTGCTCACAGAGACAGAAAGATTTGAACATCACTGATGTTCCTCCCCACCTCGGCTTAATGCATTAAGCCAAGGTCGCCGACTTTGAGCTAGCTAGAAACACCTGTGACTCATTTTTATACCTGCAGCTTGTCATAATGGCTCACATCTTATATAAGGAGAACATTAACTTGCTATTATTAAACGATGATCTCCAAATAGTTCCAAATAAGATCCAACAGATCTTACTAAAGATGTGTTTGTTATGACCTCTAGAATTGCAGCTGCAACCCAAATCGTTTTCTTCAGGATTCTATTTTCATCATTGCAGGACTCTGTTTTGGTGCCCTGTCATTGATTTAGACTGGAACTTGTCTGTGAAAATCGATGTAAGGTAGTTTTCTTTGGTATGTGCCAGATATAGCAGAAGCACACTATACCTGATCCGGAAGCTGAAGCAGCCATTGATTCACAATGATCAAGAGTTTAGTGCCTCCTGCCTTCAGGCTCAGTGCTGAATGGGAATGGTTCCATTTATAATTTGTTTTCATCCTTTGTTGTTACTAAAACAAAATTCCTGAATTTTGGTGCTTATAAAGAAAAGAGGTGGTTTATGCAGCTCACAGATTTAGAGGTTCAAAGTCCCAGATCGGGTGGCCCCATCTGTTTGGCTTCTGCTAAGGACCTCATGGTGGACAGCATCACAAAGCTCTGTGTTGGGGGACCAAATGGCAAGAGAGGAAGCCAGAGGTCAGCTCATTCCCTTTTATAGGAACCCACTCTCGGGGGAACCGTGATTAATGCCTCCCGAAGCTGATCACCTCCCAGCAGACATGGCTCTTGCAGGTTCCTCCACCACACTGGAGACCAGCCTCCAAAGGAACCACATCTGAAGGCTGACACTGCTCTTAGACAGTGTCACTTGATCAGGGACCTCCCCCTCCCAGCAAATGCAGCTGACAAATGGGCTGTTTCTTGTGTCTTGTGACTAAAGCCCTCTAACCATCTTGTCTCTGACATGAGACTTTGGTCAAGATAGCTAAGTTTCCTCCATGGAAAGTCCAACTGTTGGTCAGAGGCCCATCCCCCACGATTTGGGGAGCCAACAAGGCCTTCTGAATACTGAATGTTGTTTTTAACCTTCTTTCTTTCTTTCTTTCTTTCTTTCTTTCTTTCTTTCTTTCTTTCTTTCTTATTTATTTATTTTAAGTAAATTTTTATTTTTTATATTAATTACAGTTTATTCACTTTGTATCCCAGCTGTAGCCCCCTCCTCCCCTCCCAATCCCACCCTCCCTCTTCATCTCCTCCCATGCTCCTCTCCAAGTCCACTGATAGGGGAGGTCCTCTTCCCCTTCCATCTGACCCTAGCTTATCAGGTCTCATCAGGACTGGCTATATTGTCCTCTTCTGTGGCCTGGCAAAGCTGTTCCCCACTCAGGGGGAGGTAATAAAAGAGCCAGCCACTGAGTTCATGTCAGAGACAGTCCCTGTTCCCCTTACTAGGAAACCCACTTGGATACTGAGCTACCATGGGCTACCTCTGAGCAGAGGTTTTAGGTTATAGTCATGAATGGTCCTTGATTGGAATATCATTCTCAGAAGAGACCCCTGTGTCCAGATTCTTTGGTTCTGTTGTTCTCCTTGTGGAGCTCCTGTCCTCTCCAGGTCATACTATCTCCCCCTTCTTTCATCAGATTCCCTGCACTCTGCCCAAAGTTTGGTAATGAATCTCAGCATCTGCTTTGATACACTGCTGGATAGAGTTAACCTTACTTCTCACCTTTGACCTTTCTATACCAAAGAACTTCTGTTGCTTTAGTTTTTAGAAAATCTGTAGACTTGCAACTTTTACATATACTAATAATTTATCCCTACATTTTATCACTAAATTCAAGGCAACATAATATCTATTTGGATTTAAACAATAGCTGGAAAGTTCTAAGAAAAAGGCCTCAGTTGGAAACCCTCCAGAAATACTTATTTTCCCTAAAGCTGCCCATGCTATCTGCAAAAGGAGGAGTACCTAATCCTTCCAGACTTCCATGAAGGGCTGCCTGAGAGTTTATCAGATTGACTTTCTGCCTGTGCCAAGGAGTTACCCTGTTTGTGCAAAGAGACTTTGAGGATTAATAAGTAACAGGGCAACCACACATGGATTTCTGAGTATTACAAATATTTAAATGTTTCTGATATGTACACTTTGGGAAATAAAGCTGGATGTGGTTCATTTGTTCTACATAGGTCGTCTTAAGAGAAAGACTTACATGTCAGTAAATCTGGAGATCTAAGATGACCTCTGATCAGTGTCAGGGTTAGGTCTCCTGAGGAACTTTCAAATTCTCCTATTGCAGCAGTGTGTGGTAAATGCAGAGAGGACTGGGAGGCTTAGTGTGGCCACCCCAGGGTGCTGTCACACCGAGCACCTGAGTTTCCAGCATTCTTCATACTGAAAACTATTGACACAAAAGCAATCAGCTTTGTAGAAACGAGGCAACATGAGGTTACCCTTCAGATGTGCCTCATTAGGAAGAACTGTATTCTGACCACAGGCAGCTGTGAGTGACCAGATCCTGAAACAGGGGGCTGAGGAGAGAGCCATCGCAGGTGGTGTGATAGAGGTCTCGAGGGGAGGCATCTCTCAGTTCCCAGAACTAGGAGGTTTCACCTGCTAGGGACAGTGTGAAGGGAGAGAGAGGGCTTCAGCCCTCAGTTTTGGCACCAGTAGGCTAGGTTCCGCTATTGAGATGGCTTCGCAGGTAGAGGCGCATGCCCAATGGCCTGAGTTTGAGCCCTGAAACCTGTCTTTACAAAGATCAAATGAGAGAACTGACTCCATGAACGTGTCCCCTGAATTCCATCTGTGTGCTACAGCATGTACATGGCCCCAGCATGTATGTGCATATAGCACACACACACACACAAGGTTTTTTTTTTTTTAATATAAGAATGAAAGCAGTAACAGAAAGAGAGGCTAAAATGAATTGCCCTTCAGAAGCACTCTACTGAAGATCTATATGCTCATGGCCACAGACAGCTGTGATGAGTCCTGAGGGGGCACATTTGGAGAGTGTAAGTAGGCTTCTCTAGAGGAACAGAACTGATAGAATGAATATATATTTATATGTGTGTGTATGTATGTATGTATGTTTACGGGATTTATTAGAGTGGCTTATGTGCTGTGGTCCAACTATTCCAACAATAGCTGTCTCCTGGTGGAAAGTCTAAGAATCCAGTAGTTGTTCAGTCCATGAGGCTGGATGACTCAGCTGGTCTTACAGCAGATATTTGAACTCCAAAACGGTGGGCTCTGATGCCAGTGAAGGAATGAACTTGCCAGTGAATGTGAGGACAAGCAGGCAAAAAGCAAGTGTTTCCTCTTTCCATGTCCTTTATATAGGCTGCCACCAGAAGGCGTGGCCCAGATTTAAGGTGGATCTTCCCACCTCAAAAGATCCAGATTTAGGGTATGTCTTACCACCCAAATGATTCAAGCCAGAAGGATCCTTCAAAGGTGTGTCTGGCTGCCTGGGTTTTAGATAATTCCAGATGAAGTCATGTTGACAGCAAGCACCACATCGCAGGAGCATGACAAGGTCTTGCACAGATAACATTCAGATAACCACAGCACAAAGGGAGTTTCTGATTCTTGCAAGTTTTCAGAGGAGGTAGGGAAGAGGTTCCATGTGACAAAGCCAATGTGGTCTCTGACACGGAGGAAGGCTGTAAACAAGAGACGAATGTTACAGTGGAAGGTTCTGCTGTCCAGGGGCTCAAAAGGTGTGGTCTGATTTCTGGGCAAGAGACAGACAGTTAGAGGGTCTAACGAACACAGTACACCTGTGCATGTGTTGTTGACATTTATTTTGCACTTTTGCAAGCCAGCATAGTTGCAGTCCTAAAAATAGAAACCAGGCTAGATGTATTAGGCAGGGGTGGACTTAACAAGAGGATTAAAAACAGGAAAGAAAGGTAGACACTGCAGTCTTGGTGGTGAACCACCAAAAGTGTGGCCCAGATCAAAGTTGGATCTTTCCACTTCAATCAGTCAGATAACCTTTGCCTCCAAGTGGCTAGGTTAGAGCTGCAAGCACTGAATGACTCCTCCAGCCACCAGCTACCGTGTCACAGCCAGAGTGAGAGCAGGAACTCTGTCCAGATGAGAATCAGAACCCTCTGGTCTCACACCAGCTCCCTAAGCCCAAGCCGCTCCACACTGTCGCAGGAACCTGAGCAACGCAACATCCATCTTTGTCCCCTGGCATGCAGAAAGCACAGAAAAGCAGGCACTCTCTGGCCCAGTGAGCTCTCCCAGTATTTCAGAAAATGTTAATAGGAATCTATTTTCAATTAATCCTATATAACTACAGGCTATAAAAATCCTTTCTGATCGTTGCTCTTAAGAGGAGTTAAAAAAGATAATCCGTTTTATAACTGAAATATTGTGTGGGCTTAACAACAATTGGGAGCATTTCAATTGGTACGACGTAAAAGAAGCCAGTGAATCTTGTTAAGAAGGTCGCTCCTGCCAGGGGCCAGGGGCCTGTTTCCTATTCTCCCTAACCCTGCTATTTAAAGTTCAGTGGTTTGAAGAAAATCCTACTATGTGGGTTTTTATATTTGACACTGCTCAGTTTTTTTTTTCTAAAGCAAAATGTTGGCTTTTTTGGTCACAATCTGCTCCCTGAGTTTCCTTGTACACTTCTCTACACGTGTTTGCTACATGCCTAAGTCCAGTACGCAATTATTCCAGATAATCATACACGTGGTTATACAATAAGAACCATACCTTCGAGAACTTGAAGTCATGATAATATCCTTTACTATGTCAGGATGGTTAGACTGTCACAGAAGGATTTTAAAAATTAAATGTCAATTTCTGTATGTCAACTTCACTGCAAGTAGAAGTGTAAATTTCATGCTGTATGATTTTGGCAGGCGGTTACCATAGCACTGACAAGCCATAGACACACATAAACATTGTTTTAAAATGTCAGTATTCATAGTATACTAGGAATCAGATCCTTTGCATCTATTTAAACTGACAAAGAAAATATGCACAGATCAGTGTGTGTGTATGTATGTATACTTACATATGTATGTATATGCCTGTGATGCATTCCCTAATTTCGTGTGAGGCAAGTATAAGCTAAACTCTTGTAAAGATGGCTGACATATACTAGAGGCCAAGTTTTGAAGATGAACCTGCCCAGGTATCTCCATGTCTATTTCTTTGTTTCCCCAGTTTGACCTTGTCTGTGTCAATGCCTGGATGTTGGACCTCACCCAAGCCGTCCTGAACCTTGGCTTCCTGGCTGGGGCATTCACCTTGGGCTATGCGGCAGACAGGTAAGCATGGGTAAGACAACCGGTTAGTTTACTAAACCACACCACCTGTGTATGGGAAAGAAAATGCTTTCTATTACCTTCATTCAGTTCTCTGTTCCATTCACACTTGCTTGGTCTGACTAATTCTTTCCTTCTCAAATGTCCTCCCCTGTCCTCGGTGGGAAAAGTGCGCCTGTGGGTCTGAAAGCATCCCAGTGAAAACACTGACCTCAGGGCAGAGATGTGAGGGCTCAGGTGACAGGGGAGGGGTTGATTCGGGCACTCAAAACAGTCCAGTGGCCAGGATTTGGTTAATTCAGTCATGAGGTCAGCCATGAGGTCAGCCACTCCACATTTTTTCACTTAAAAAAAAATTCTTATATTTTATTCTACAAATTGTATTAAAACTCTGAAAAGAAGCCTTTTGGAATTACTGGGGGATTTTGATGCACTTTTCATTTCATTCCTCAATGGCTCCAGTTTGGAAATGGATTGCATTTTTCCAGTTTTTCTTTGGGTTGATTTCACTTCTGGTTTTGTCTTTTGTTTGTTTGTTTGTTTGTTTTAAACAGAGTCCCACTGTATATATTAGACAAGACTCAAACTTAGAATCCCCCTGCCTGAGTGCTGAGATTGCAGGCATGCACCACCACGCCAGCTATTTTTTACTATAACTTTTTTTTTTAAAATTAGGTTTGCTTCTTCTGTACTTTATCGTGCATGATCGATAAATATATCTCCTAAAATAGCTCTACATGGGAGAGAACCCAAGCTGTAGGCAGGGGCTGAACGTCTTCCCTTGTAGGTGACTTAGTTCTTTGGAGTGAATGAGCCAGAATTGAGAGAGAGAGAGAGTTGTAGAAACCCTGCCTCCTATCAGCACTGATCACCTTTAGGTGTCTTCCCTTCCTCCATGTATGTCAGAGATTCGTATTCCATAAAGAAGGGATGAGAGGTATTTTAATAGGCGTGTATCTGTGAGAAGACAGAGTGGTGGGGGCTAGGAGTGAGCTTAAGAGTTTGAATCAGGGCTTCCAAGTGAAGAGCTCGGTGTTGCCACTCAGGCCTAACAAGTATGAGGCTGAGCAAGTTAGAAAGTCAGCAACTCTTCCCAGATATAGGCCACAGGGAAAACTGCTGCTCCCTAAGTTGGAGGGCCTGGCAGATACAAGTAGCTGTCACTTACTAGGGCAGAAGCTGCTGGGTAATGAAAACTTGACCTGAATTGCTGGAGTGTTGGAGGGCAGCGTGTGAACAATGCTGAGAGTTAGAAACCTAGGAGCTGTCTCAGGGCATAGGCTAGTTGTATAGCAAAGGGAGGAAGAAAGGAGAGAGAAAAAAGCGAGAGAGGAAAAAAGCAAACTCCAAGGGGACTTTAGTCATCAGATTTCCTGGACCTGGAGTTACAAATGGTTGTGAGCCCTGGTATGGGTGCTGGGAATTGAACTCAGGTCCTCTGGAAGGACAGAAAATGCTCTTCACTGCTGAGCTATCTGTCCAGGCCCCATGTTTGTATTTTTACCACTTGTAAGTCTACCAAGTTTTCATAGTTACTGTCAAGAGAAATCTTTTCATGTGTCTGTTCCTAATGAGTCCAGCTCTCAGAAAATATGCACACACACACACACACACACACACACACACACACACACACATTAAAAGCAAACAAACAAACCTCAAAACAACCCACCCCAAACTGAGCCTGGTTAATTAGAAGCTATTCTGAAGGTTTATCAATGTCAGGCCTGAGGGTGAGGAGCTAAATAGACAAACCCAGCCCATTCTAATCACCACCTAATTTAATTCTACTCACCATATCCCAATTAAGGTGACAAAGAAAAGGCCCTAGAAATGTCTGTGATGTCATTGTCCACAGGCTAAAAGAAACAATTAAGATTTAATCACAGGACTTTGTAAAAAAAGAACCATAGAGCATACTAAAGAGTGAAGCAAAGCAAACCATAAGCCAGCAGACAAATGCACAACTTGAACATGGACAGAACACATCAGAGCCAGACGTGGTCATGGCAAGGATGCCAGAACTGTCAAGCCAGAAAAAAAATTGATTGATAAATGTAGTGGGTAAATAGACAATGCAAACAAAGATGGAAATTTTGATTCTAAGACCCAAAAAGAAATGCCAAAGATCAAGCATTGTGTAATGAAGAATGTCATTAATGGTTTGTTAGAAATGGCTCAGTGGGTAAAGTGCTTGCTGTCCACATACAAGAACTTGATTTGAATTCTCAGCACCCACATAAAAGTGAGCATGGTGATACATGCCTCTAACTCCAGTTCTGGAAGGTGGGGACAGGGACAAAAGGGTTACTGACACTTGCTATCCAGCCTGGATGAATTGGCAGATTCTAGCTTCAGCGGGGTTCCCCTTACCCTGATACTGGGTCTCATTTAGCTAAGGTTAGCCTTGACTGCTGTTTAGTCAAGGGTGACTTTGAACTTCTGGTTGTCCTGTGTCTACCTACTAAGTGCTAGGATACAAACACATACCACCATTGTAGGGGTTCATGAATCCTAGACAGAACTCTATTACCTAAGCTACACCCGGCCCAAGACCCAGTCTCAACAAAACAAGCAATTTTTAGAGTGGACCAAAAGAAGACCCAACAACACAGAAACTCACTTTACGTGCAAAGTTGGACACAGTGATGGGTATCTGAATGGAGAAACATATACCATACTAGAAATAACCAAAACCAAGTAGAACTCATTATAGTAATACTAACTAGGACAAACTTTACAAGGAATACACAGGGTTAATTATAATTACTCAACAATCTTTGACACATATGTGTCTAACAACAGAATATCAAGATGTAGGATGCAAAAATTGATGGAACCATAAGGAGAAACAAATGAATTCCTCATTGTATTTGGAGACTCTCATTTCTGATACTTTGTATCTGAAATGTAAAAAAAATCCAACCAACAGAATTTTGCAACCCAGATGTAACTGAATTCAACACCACCACCAATCAACTGGATACATTGGCCATCTACAGATTGCTTTATCCACCAACAGTAAAATACAGGTTCTTCTCAATATGTGAGAGACACTAATAAAGTTCATATTCTGGGCTATAAAATAATTTTAACAAAATTAAAGGAATAGAAAGTCATACCACATGTGATCTTTGACTCCAAGAAATTAAACCATAAATCTGTAACAGGAAACTGGAAACCCCCCAAATACTTGGAAATTAAGCATTGTACTTCTGCTGATATGGAGTAGAAATCTCAAGAGAAATTTA
Source organism: Psammomys obesus (assembly GCF_907164565.1). Taxonomy (NCBI): domain Eukaryota; kingdom Metazoa; phylum Chordata; class Mammalia; order Rodentia; family Muridae; genus Psammomys; species Psammomys obesus. The sequence goes on from NW_026592890.1 coordinate 7,718,280, forward strand.
AAGTATTTTAAACACAGTGAAGATACAAAACAATTTATCAGGTTTTTATGGGTGCAGCAAAACAATGAAGAAGGAAAGTTACAGCATTAATATGTTTACCAGAACATAAGATTTATCATAAAATCCATGATCTGAGTTTATACAGTAAGTGATAATAACAACAAAGATGACCAAATTAAATACAAAACAAACAGATTAAAACTAATAATACAAATTAGAACCGAAGAAAGAAAGAAAGAAAGAAAGAAAGAAAGAAAGAAAGAAAGAAAGAGAGAAAGAAAGAAAGAAAGAAGTTGAAAACAGTAAGTCAGCAGAGAAATTTAATAAAGTCAAAAGTTGGCTCTTTGGAAAGCCCCTAAATCTAGTAACTTTTTAGCCAAGCAAATTAAGAAAAAAAGAGATAGGACTCAAATTAATGATGGCTTAAAATGGCTTTAAATTCTATAGTCTTTAAAAAGATAATAAAGGATCAATGTAAATGATTCTATAGCCCCAGATTTGACAAGCAAGATCAGCGGGCTTGTTCTTTGAAAGACATAACTCACATGGAAGTGAATCATTTTAATAGTCTAGTAAATAAATCAAATCAGTAGTTAATAACCTTCACAAAAAGGAAATTCCAGGTTCCGATTTGAAACAGGTAAATTCTACCATGTAGCAAATAAATTACACCTAGTTGTCTCTGGTTTGTTTGTCTGTTTGTTTGTTTTTCAGATAATAAGGGAAGAAGAAACACATTCTAACTTTTCTGTGGACTCAGCCTTACCTTCCTGCCCAAACCAGACAAACATATTAGAAGAAAATAAAACCCCATTAGCTTTTAAAAGCATAGATTCAAAAACATAGAATAGGGGTTGGAGAGATGGCTCAGTGGTTAAGAGCACTGGCTGCTCTTGCAGAGGACCCAGGTTTGAATCCCAGCACCTTCATGGCAGCTCACACTCATCTATAACTCCAGTTCTAGGGGAATCAGACGCCCTCTTCTGGCCTCTGCAAGCACTGCACACGTGTGATGTGGAGATACATTCAGGCAATAACAATTTTAAAAACATAATTTTAAATGTTAATTCACATATAATAACTTTAAAACCAAATAAATACAGGCTTATAGATAGTTAGCAACTGTGTAGAACCACAGGAACCGTTGTTCGTTGCTGGTGGGACATATATGGCATAGCAGAGAGAAAGTCAGTTTGTCGGTTTCTTATAAAATGAAATGCATAGGACTAGAAATTACGGTTTTGGTATTTACCCAATGACTCTGAAAACGTACAGCCACACAGAAACTCTCACGTGGACCTTACAGCAGATTTATGTACAACTGCCAGCCTCCGGAGCAGCTAAGATGTTCTGCAACAGGTGAATGGACTTTATGATCCGTGATATGTCCGGACAGTGCAATATTACTCCACACTCAAAAGAAACAAGTTAGGAACCCCGAAAAGATATAGAGGAAACTTAAGCCCATACTGCTAAGCTCAAGAGGCCAATCTGAAAAGGCTATATACTGTACGATTCCATCTATAGGACATTCTAGAAAGTTTCCAACTATGGAGGTGGTGGGAAAGCCTGTGGTTGCCTGGGATGAAGCATGACCATTAAGAACAAATAAGGGGTTCCATCATTTTTTCATGCCTACTAGCAATGAATTAGGGACCTGAGAGTCTTCTAGTGATATGGAAGAGTGCCTACACCCTGCAGAATATCCAATCCAAGAGTGAACCTTGGGGTGGGGTGTAACAGTGGCAGAGCACTTGGCCTTGTGTGTGCAGGTCTCTGGGTTTGGTCCCTGGCATTGAAATGCAAATCCCCAAATCCTAGTGTGAACTGTAGACCTGTGTCATGACATGCGTAATGATATGCCACCTTACACTTATTAACTGTTACAGAGGCATCACTCGGTGTGGGGGGGAGGGGTCAGTGACAGGATAAGCCATGTCTATGTGAAAGGAAGGGTGTACAAGAACTATTTTCTGTTGAAATTCTGCTCAAACCAAAAACTGCTTTAAAAAAATAAAATTGACTTTGAAAACGTACTGGTAAATTAAGGTTTCTTCTATCTCTGCCCTTGATGCAAAGATGCAGAAGTAAGAATGTTGTTGCAGATATCGGTAAGGAAAATAACAAGGAATGAAAGCTCTCAATGCTGACAGTGAACTCCCACGAGCCGGTCATCTGTCACAACTACCAGGAATCGCTTCACACCAGACTGGAGAAACTGACCACAGTAGCCTGTCCCTTTGTCTGAGCTACTTGGCTACACTTCTATAAATCTCTCTCTCACACACACATATCAATACCAAAGTGCAATGATCAGGAACCCTATAAATACTTGTCATATTAGAACCTCCTTTGTTCCTCTTCACCACTTTTTCTAGAAAGCAGAGGCGGATGAGGAAGCAGACAGATTGTGAGTCTCAGAGAGCTTAGGAGTTTGCCCAAGCTCATGACTGGTAACTGGATGGGGCAAGACTGAAGTGGGGGTTTCTGCAATGTGCCATGGCTGCTTCATTCCACGCCACCTTCCCAAGACTGCACCCACAAAAATGATGACAAATGGAGGGACCAGGCCAGAAGGAAAGCTGTGTGCTCAAGAGTAGCCTTGCAGAGGGGGTGACCGGTGGGAAATCTTCAGTCTCAAAGGACATGTTGTGGGCTGCTAGTTTCTTAATGTCATCGGGAGATGAGTTCCATTTGCTCTGGGTTTCAGAGGTAATGTTATAAATGTTGTTTACTGCAATGCTAAGTTACACTTTTTTTTTTTTTTTTTTTTTTTTTTTGCACATTTGGCTTCTTTCTGTATCCTCTCTAATCCTGTTTCTCTTATGTTGAAAACAAAGTTTAAGTTTCTCTTTCTTCACTCTCTCATGAAGGTACGGCAGGATAATCATTTACCTAATATCCTGTTTCGGCGTCAGCATCACAGGAGTCGTGGTGGCATTTGCACCAAATTTTTCTGTGTTTGTGATCTTCCGCTTCCTGCAAGGGGTTTTCGGGAAGGGGGCATGGATGACTTGCTTCGTGATTGGTAAGACTTGTCGAAACCACTCCTCTGTGTGAAAACTAGAGTGGGGAGGGGTCTGGCTCGGCATTCCCCAACACTAAACCCTAGAGACCTTCTTGCAGCACTTCCTTAAGTAGGACAGAGGCTTGGGGTGGGATTCTGGCTGCTGCAGAGACTGGGAACCGGATGTAGAATATGAACACTGCCCCTAGCTTATGTTACTTTGGTCCAGGCTGCTCCCTTTGGCTCTCATTCTATTTCGAGTCTAAACCAACCACCTACTTTAAGTGGTGGAGATTCGTGACCAAGGAAATGAGAGACATCACCTGATATCATTGTCCCAGATGTTTGGACTGCTAATCCCTCCCATGACTACTGTGTTAGACTCGAGCAGGGGTGTTTTAGATACCCGAAGCTCTTTTGATGATGGAAAAAGGAGAGAAGGTACAAGGAGGGACTGAGTCACTGGCTGGCACAGAGAGAAAACTGAAGTGTGTGGCATTTTTAACATGACCCAAGTCTATAGTGATGTTCGAAATTAGTTAGGTCAGCCACAAGGCAGTGAGTGTACCTCAGGATGGTGAGAACAGAAAAATCAGTTAGTGGGAAAGGGTGGAGGAGGTGAGGATTCCGGCAACCAATTTCCCAGCTGGATTTCTAGAGATCTGTTACATACATGAAAAGTCAAACCCCAGGCACAGTGGCAGGTGCCTTTGATCACAGCACTTGGGGAGGTAGAGGCAGGCAGATCACTGTGAATTTGAGGCCAGCCTGGTCTATAAAGCAAGCCCAGGACAGCCAAGGGTACACAGAGAAACCCTGTCTTGAAAAAAAAAAATAACCAAAAATTCAAACAACAGGATTCATAATCTAAACTGTCTTGTGGTGATGGAAAGTGCTGGCAGAGTCTGTCCATGGTAACTCTTCCAGAGAGTCTATAATGTACAAATCCTTAGAATTATGAGGATAAAGTTGAGCTAGCTTGCTATGTTTATTTTGATAATAATTACAATGACCTTCACAACAGCCATGTTGAGGAGTCCTAAAACCAGCACAGGTGTTTGTTGTACTCCTCAACCATTCCCAAAGGGTGCTGGCCTGGATGTCTGAGGATCAGGGCAGGGTAAAGTGCATGTGAAGAGCCTAGGAAGTCATCTCCATCAGTTCTGCACATATGAAAGCCCCTGTGCCTGTACAAGTTAGAACATTCCAACAATGCTGATAGATTGTTACCAGGTATCACGTCTGCTTGTTTTAGTGCTGACTGAGAACTTTCCTAATCGCTTGTGTCTGTTTTCCTCCAGTGACAGAAATAGTAGGTTCAAAACAGAGGAGGATTGTGGGAATAGTGATCCAGATGTTCTTCACCCTTGGAATCATCATCCTCCCTGGGATTGCCTACCTCACCCCCAGTTGGCAGGGCATCCAGCTAGCCATCTCACTTCCCAGCTTTCTCTTCCTCCTTTATTACTGGTGAGACAACTTTGGTCTTTATTGTACTTATCCTATTGCACGTGAACATTGACTCCAAGCCAACATGAAAATGAAGCAGATAAAGGAGATTTTTCTCAATCTCCAGAATGCATATGGCTAAGAAAATTATTAGAGAATTGAGGACAACTTATAGATATTATTGGTTGCTTCATTGACAGTTGTCACTACAAATAGTAAAATACCCCAGTGCCAAATTCCAGATTAGGTGGTTGCGTTATGATTTATCCATTTGCAATGCTTTCCTGAAAACTATGAAATAACAAACTCAGTATTTCAACATGCATATTGAATTTGATAAAAATCCATTAAGCAAATTAACATTCTCTGATGAATAAGATGTTAAAAATGTCAGAGAATTAAATTCTCGAGATATTCCAGATATATGCATTTGACTCTTACTGGAGCAGGGAGGATATGATTTTTCCCCTCATTGAATTTTAATGTACGGGTAAACCAGGCTCCATGAATAAGGTAAAGGTTTTGCCTTTTCCTAAACACTCACTCAGCCCTAACCCTTTTCAGGTTTGTAATCAGGAAAACAGAACTGCAGGGTGCCCAGCTCTTACAAAAGCTATGTACTGTGGAGAAGTATTTTTATAGCCAAGTCAGTGTTTTTCCCACTTGTAAATTTGCAAGGAAAATTCATTTCTGAAAGCCTGTTTTCAACCCTGAGAACTGTCCTAACTTGTAAGCTGTTCACTGCAAGATTCTTTTGGCTAGAAAAACTCCTGAGCTTTTGGGTTTCCAGGTTTCTAGCCTAATTCAAGAATCCTCTCCCCTCTCACCAGGGTGGTCCCTGAGTCTCCCAGATGGCTGATCACTAGGAAGCAAGGAGAGAAAGCCTTGCAGATCTTGAGGCACGTGGCTAAGTGCAACGGGAAACACCTCTCACCAAATTACTCAGAGGTAATGTCACTAATCACCGGGATAAGCTGTTAAATTGGGCAAATTAATTCCTTATGACTTCTGTGCTTAATGGTCCTTCTTAAAATTATACATGTATATTATTAAGCATCTGACGGAATCATCTTTAGTTGAGGTTAATTGATCATTTCAGATCACACTTTAATAGTTACTCTGAGGTGCTTGAACTGTTATTCTTTGCTCTAGATATGTATTGTCTCCTCATTCCCCTTGGTTATAAAAGTGATTGATCTTTTCTGGACATCGAATCTTTTGAATCAGTTGGGTTCTGCTGTTGTTACTATTATTATTTTTTCTTTCTCTTCTCCCCAGTGTTTGGGAATGAACCTGGAGTCTTGCACATTGCAGGCTAACTCTCTCCCACTGAGCCATATTCATAGACTTGTCTTCAAAGGCAGCCTTAGAAATGCTATTTATTCATATACGATCTTAAGCAATAATATAATACTTTAGTTTTAGACTTAACATTTCCTTCTCTCCCTTTCTTTTTCCCTTCCTCTCACTCCCCCCGCCCACACTTTACTTTCTTTTTGTCCCTTTATTCTCCAGCAAAAGCCTTTTAGATGCCTCTGTCCCCACCCCTCACCCCTCCAACCTCCCCACCTCCATACTCCAGCACTAAACAGAGAAGGTGAGCAGCTTATTGTTTGCCCTTCAGAAGGTGTGCTCAACAGCTGAGGACACAGCACATATTTTAGAGAGACATATAAAGGAACTGGTGAGAGTACAAAGACAAAGAGAGGGTGGCGTCACATGGAGGTGCCACTACAGGAATAGTAGACATCGCCTTTTAGAAGACAAGACTCTCGGTTGACACCCCGAAGAAGGATAAGCTGCTGACACTGTTTTCATCATAGCACTGCATTTGTTTTGATAGGAACATTCTGATTAAAAAAAAAAAATCCGCCAAGAAAAATGGGGTGGTTGGTTTCTCCTCCTCCTCCCTGGAGTCTCCAGGAGCTCGGCGGGCATCCCTGGATGCCTCCTCCTCCCTTCTTACAGAAGGTGGCAAGCGGTAGCTACTGTGCTTAGGACTGTTTCACTAGACCTGTTTCCAGTGTTGCAGCCTAGTTAAGAGCGAGCCTTCAGGTCTACCCATCTGAAAAGATTAGCAAAGAGACGGCGTGACCGTTTGGAAAGAACCGCTGAGACCTGCTCATTCTTGTTCTCTTCAGATGAACAGTTGAGATGGGAATTCCTTTTAGGGGAATAAATAATCCACTGCTTTCTCAACCTCCTTTGATCTTACCACGGGTCCTCGAAGTTGGATCAAGGTCATGATTGCGTGTGTTTAGGCTTTTCGGTGTGTGTGACACATGCGTGCACATTCACGTACGGATGTGTATGTTGAAAGCAGAGGACACAACCTTAGATGTTTCTATGGCACCTGGCACTTTATTTATTTTGAGGCAGCGTCTCTCATTGGCCTGGAAGTTTCTAAAGAGGTAACGCTGTTGTACGGAAAACCCCAATGCTAAGATTCTAGGCCTGACTTTTTTCTACCTGGGTTCTGGGGATGAAACTCACGTCCAAATGCTGGCAAAGCAAGAGTTGACTGATGGAGCCATCTCTCTAGCCCCTAGTTTTTGTTTTGTTAGGTTTTGGTTTTTTTTGAGACAGAGTTTCTCTGTGTAGCCTTGGCTGTCCTGAACTCCCTTGGTAGACCAGGCTAGCCTCAAACCCGCAGATCCGCCTGCCTCTGCCTCCCCAAGTGCTGCGATTAGAGACGTGCGCCACCGCGCCTGCGCCTGCTTTTAAGGCCAAGCAAATCTTTTTGCCATCCGCTTAGCAGCATACTGAAGACACTGGACACATAGTCCCAGCGGCATGAGATCTAGATCAAGGTTTGTGAGAATGTAGAAACAGCTGTGGCTAATGAAATAAAGTGCTTCAGGGATTTAAGAGGGAACAGATGTGCTGGTCCACAATGTGCTCGCAGAGACTCACAGTAAAGGTCGTTTTAGTCGGGGAGAGCTCAGCATTCTACATGACTGTGCTCGTAAAAAGACCCTGAACTTGGGTCCAGCAGGCTTCTAAGTCATCGTGGCTCTTGTTTCAAGCCAAATAGGCAAGAGGTTTCCATCCAAAGCCAGACATGATTCCCTAAGGAATTTATCGTGGCATCTGAGGTCTACTGCCAGCATTTTGCCACCAAAGCTACACTTACTGCTTATGTGTTTTATTCTAACTATAGTTTACTTATTTTTCTTTAAAATATGTTTAATAAGAATAAAGGTTTATGTGTATTGGTGTTTTGCCTACATGTATCTGTGTGCATGCAGTGCCCACAGAGGCCAGAAGAGGGCATCAGATACTCTGGAACAGGAGTTAGAGGTAGTTGTGAGCTGCCATGTGGGTGCTGGGGATTGGACCTGAGTCCTTTGGAAGAGCAGCCAGTACCCTTAACTTTGAAACCATCTCCTACACTAGCCCCTAAGAGGAAAACTTAACATAGAACATTTCAAACATGAAAAAATAGGTGAATGAGTCTATTCAGGTATCACATAGACCCCCTAATTGCTGGCTTGTGACCAAACCTGAGGTTTTTCTGTTCTACCTTCTCCCTTCCCCTGGATGACATGCAGCTGTCAAGGCTCTGTAAGTTTCTCTTCTGTTGCTTTTCCTGAAAGCTCTGAGAATGAAGAATCATGTGCGGTTTTCATTTAAGCAGACCTGTCTGACCTATGGCCTGAGGTCTGCATGTGGTCAAAGAAGAACTAGGAAAGCCTCTAGCAGAAGAACTGTGAATTTGCTTAAAATATTTTGAGCTTTGTGTGTGATTTTCTTTCTAGTACCTTGATTGCCCCATTCTCTGAAGATGACAACTTCCTGTCACACTGTCAAAAGGTTGAACACAGATCACTGATTCCATTTCTAAGAACCCATTAACAGAATCTTCTTTGTATTCCCTTTAAGTTATTAGTTAGAGATAGAGTTTAATTGAGTTCAGGTTTAGTTTTTTTGGCACGCCTATTTAAGTGGCTCAGTACATTTCCATTGGTGATATCTGCTGGTTACTTGTCTCTTTGGGCATATTGGTGGACTGGCAGTCACAGCCTGGATGGTTTAACTCATTGGGGGTTGCAAATCACTTGTTCTCATTTCACTCATATTGCTACATCTTTTCCTGGAATATTTGTATAAATACTTTTTTTTTTTTTATAGTTACCAACTTTTGGTTCCCCTTGCATAGAGTTGTCTGGGAACAGAGGACGCATGCTTACCTTCTCCTTTCCCAAAGACTGAATTGTTCCCCAACATCCTCTAAAAGTGTCCACTGAGTTGTGTTCTTTAGTCTCCTTGTAAATTTGGACTTTAATAAGTTGCATATGCTTCACGTCCTGTTGATGCTCACATAACCCCATCATAAGCAAATGAACTTCCTTCATCCCTCCCACACTTTCTGGCCATCTTCTTGTGCTTTAGTTTTTGCAGTTTTCAGACTCACCTTTTAAGGTGCAGCCTTGGGCATGGAACCACCTGAGTTTTGTTTTTTTTGGGGGGGGGGTTGAGACAGGCATCTTTCACCCCTCCCTTTGCACGTGTATAGATGCAATGTGCATCCATACGTGTGTGCATGTTTGCCAGAGTGTAGACATGTGTGTTGAAGCCATGGCCTTGTGTCAGGTGACTTCCGTGGTTGCTCTCTACTTTACTTACTTAGTGAGGTGGGAGTCTCTTTCTGGACTAAATGCTTGCCAGCTCTGCTAGTCTAGCTATCCAGCCTGCCAGAGTATCCCTTGTCTCTGCCTCCTCAGGGATAGGATTATAGCTTAGGTGTCATATTTGCCTGGTTTTCAGGTGGGTGCTGGGAGTTGGACTCCGTCCTCATGTTTGCACAGCAAGCACACTAAGCCATTTTCCTAGCCCCATGAGTCCTTTTACAGCAACTTATTTACATCAACTCAAAGAGTGAAAGAATTAACATCTTCAGTGCAAAACTGTGGACGAAATTAAGTCAGGACAAACTGCAGACCTCCATCTTAAATCTCTCCAATTTCCATGAAACATAATAATGTACAAAATACCTCTTATGATAACCCAGAAATAATGACCAGCAGCACAGGCACCAAATTCAAACTCCTCCCATAGTTTTTGTTCTATAATAAGCATGGCCGGTATTACTAACTCACACATCAGACGCTCAAATAAGTGTTGCCAGTATCAGTGTTAGGACTGCCTTGAAACCTGTGTTTACACAGTTACCTCGCATGTGGGTATTCACCTGCATTTCACACTCAGCATAAAAGCTCAAGGACATCAGGGCCAGGGTGGGATTGGACAGCGCTTTCCTACTTGCCACAAAGCCTTTTTTTCGGTGAATCCTGGCCTTTATAAAGTTATCCCTTTGTAAATTGCCTTGTCTTTTGAGACCCCTCTAATCGCTGCCTCAACCTGCATGTGCCTGCCATGGGGAATAGAGAAGGCAGAACAGGTAAGAGAGAGACTGGCTACACTCAGAGTGGGCAGGGGCTCTTTGGCAGCTCTGTTCCCTTTGAACCCGCCTTGGCCACCTGCCAAGTCTAGCCAGTCCCACTGTTGACATCAGGGTTCCTACAAACCTTGCTTAGAGCTTCCCAAGCATGCTTTAGATTACAGATGATAACCCAAATTCACTACAGACAGGGTCACCCCGGTCCCAAGGCTTTAGCAAACGCAAGGAAGAGATGGGAGAAAATAGCTGCTTTGGATTCAGTGCTGTCCACTCAGCTGGGGGGGGGAATATCACATGGGCCGTTGTTCTGGAAATCATCTCAGTCGTTACTTATTTTTCTGAAAGTGTTCCCTTATTTGATGTTTAATTTTCCATTAGTGTACCTTTGCTGCGCAAAGCAATAAGTTTCATAATGAGCCTCCTGTTGAAGTGTGTCGTGTAGTTTGACCATATTCACATGCGTACTGCACTCAGCTACACCTCAGACGAATGCCGCTCACCTCATTGCCCTCAAGCTCCTGGCTGGCCCTGGCTTTGCTGAAGAAATAACCTGCAGCACAGGTGATCCAAACACCAGAGTGACTGACGTCCACTGAGAACCTAAGTCCACAAAACAGAACTTGAAGCCCAAATCGGTGGGTGGTTGGAGCTCACAAGAAGGTTTGCAGAACCCGGGGAGAATCCGTGAGTGGGTAGGATTTTCAGTAGTGAGCGGTGTAAATGGAGCTTCCACAGCCAGACTGGCCGCTCTGGGACCTGCAGCATTTGTATGCTGTGATTGTTAAGGTGTGCTTAGGAATAGGAATAAGATCCTTAGAACGTCTGTGGTGGTTACAGTACGGTGTGTCTTCCAGGGTGTTTAGGGCCATCCATTGTGAAAGATCTGATCACATCTTTTGCTTTGGTCATGAGATTTTTAGCATATTCCGGTAACTGGATTCTTCCTTTGGTGTCAGTTTGAATTTACTTCTCGTCACTCACAACACGCTACATCTTGTCTGACACCTGGCCAACGACGACTCAGTGTTCAACTTTCTACTCTTACGTGATAGACAGGCAGTAGTTTTGTGTGAGGGAACTAAATGTCCTGTGGGCAGGCGAATGATATATGTGGGTACACTGAACACCAGCACTAATCCGAGGGTAGGGCCAGGTGTTGCAAGCTTGGGGTTGCAGAAGAAATGAGCAAGCACTTTTGATAATAGCAGATGTGTGGTCTGTTGGTGAGTGATGGAGAGCTGTGAGGTTTTTATTTTCTTATCATGAAAAGGTATTACCAGTAGTAGTACTCAAACTGCTTACACCCTCCCTACAAAACTGTAGTACCTGCCGGCCATGTCCATTGCCCCTCTGCTCACACTCATGCTATACTTCCCTGCCCTGTGTCAGCTGGGCTATCTGACCTGACAGGGCTCTGCCAGGCACGCGTTCCTGCTGCTCTCTTGCATTCCCCATCTACCGCAAGGACAGCACATCCTGGATCAATCCAGCTCCTGGGCAAGAGTCTCAGGATGCCCCGACCTACACTCTGGGGTGCTGCTCCAGCAGCTGACCTGAGCCTCTGTGTAGGCAATGGCCAAGAGTCTACAGCATCCTCAGTGAGTGTCTGTGGAATGCAGAGGTGTGGGTGTCACTGCTCAATCCTAATGGCACGGTTTCCGTCGCTGGCGGAGGGGTCAGCGCACCTCTGAGGTGGTTAGCTCTCATCTTCCCTCTCAGTCCATAAAAAGCATTCTGGTTCCATTGACTCCGGGTGCAGTGCTGCAAACTCTTTGACCTCATGCTAGACGGGATGTTTTCCTGCCCTCTGACATTGGGCTGGGCTCTGTGATGTGATTTAGCTAGTGATAAATTGCCAGATGCAGTGCAGCTGGGCTCGGATGTGCCTGTGTGGCTGGCTCCGCAGCTCTCACATCTGTACTTCATCCAAGCATGAGAGGAAAATATCCCCAGGCTTACCTGGTGTTCCCAGGGAACCCTGAAAGAATTTGGAGTAGAGCTACTCCAGCAAAGATTGACCAAAACTAAACCGGCAGGCTCCAAAGCCACCCACAAATGTGAGGTAACACAAATGCTGATTGTTTTATGCTGCCTAGACTGATAGTTTTACACAGCCTTGTTCATCAGGAGCTGACTGATAGAGTGATAACAGCCACTACTGCACTGATCTGAACTGGACCCCACAGGTAGTAACTGCGGCAGCATTTTGGACTGAGGTATTTTAAAGGCCTTTATCTTCATAATCATTTTCCTTCCAAAATCCTAACCTCTCCCCAAATGGGAAAAATTCTCAGAGAATATGCCAGGTGACAACTGTAGGTAACAAAGCTTCTGATAGCACAACACCCACAGGCGTGATCACAGTCTCCTTAGGAGCTCCTTGCTGATAGCTAGTTCACAGCTTATCAACACGCATTCCCTCCCAGACACGCTCCTGGATGTTCCCACTGTAGTATGTTTAGGTGACATCAAGAATGGCATTTGAGCGTCTTGATCCCAAAGGGATTTCTCTGGGCTCGTGATTAATATCAAAGATCCTAAGAGGAAAGGTTAAAACCTCCTCACTTCAGTTACTAGGCAGGGTTCCAGCTCTTGAGAACTGCGCATGCCTGCAGAGGCCAGAAGTATTGGATTCCTCCAGAGATGGGGTTGTCGGTGGTCCGAGAGCTGCCGACAGGAGTGCTGGGAACCAAACCCCAGTCCTCTGGGAAAGTGGCGTGGGCGCTGATTGCTGAGCCCTATCTCCAGCCACTGTGCTATCTTTTCAGTTGTCATGTTTTATTATTGGCTCCAAACTGAAATACAAATACTCTCACATGAAATGCTAAAGGGTCTCCAAGCCAGCCCCGTTTCAGCTCTGAGATGAACCTTCTGAGACTGTGAAGGTATTGGAAAGGAGCTCATGGAAACCAGCCCTGGGTCCTTCACCTCACAGAGTGATTGGTGCTAGATCCACGAGGAACGCCCACATCCCTACAATGCTTCCTCACGCTGACAGCTACGGCATGCATACCATCACCTCATTGTAACTCAGGTGTTCCTGGGTGCATGAAAAATACGGAGAGGCTTGATAACATATAAACATACCTTTCTGCCATGGACTAGCATGCTTCAAATATTAGGGAACGGCCTGAGTCCTGAGAATACTCTGAATTTTCGTGAATTGCTGTAGTTGCCATTTTTAACTTTTTGAAAATAAGGCAGCAATGCATACAGTAGGAAAGTTGACTGAGTGGAAGCATGATGAAATAGCCATGAAGACCGATGAATTGTGTTCGGTGTAAAACAGGATCCCTGTGCTCCTTTCCCAGGCTTGACAAACAATAACTTTCAGTCAAAGAAATTCTGCCCAGCAGCTTCTGGGACAGTGGACTAGGGGAAAGTGGTCTGGAGGATCCTGTGGCTTTCACTGAATTAGAGATGCAAGCGGCCTGGGCTGAGGGAGTCAGGCTCTGAGGACGCCTCAGTGGGGAGAGGTATGGTGAGCCACAGCCATGTAGCAAGGGCTCTCTCTGCGACTCCATTTGGGAGTAACTGGATGCTGCCGCTGCCAACTTTTAGCAACTTTTTTTTTTTGAGACAGTTTCTCTATGTAGCCATGGAGATCTCAGACAGCTGTGGGACACACACACACACACACACACACACACACACACACACACACGCATGTGCATATGGAGGTCAGAGGTTCACCAGTTATCACGCCTAGGGTGCTGGGCCACTGTTTTGTTTTGTTTGTCAGAGTCTTTCATTGGCCTGGATTTGCTACTTCAGACTGGTGGCCAGTAAGCCCCAGGTGTCCTCTTTCTCCCCCTGCCTCGCAGTGCGCTTACAAGTGTGTGCTAGCATGCCTGGCTTTTTTCGTGGGTACTGGGGAAGTAACTCAGACCCTCACGCTTGCTTGGCAAACGCTTTGCCTGAGCTGCCTCCCCATTCTAGAGGCCACTATTGTTGAATACACTCTTAGTTACTGTCTTAGATATAGTAATATTGCTGTGAAGAGGCACTGCAGCCAAGGCCACTCTTTTACAAAGAAGCAGTTAATTAGGGGCTCACTTAGAGCTTCAGAGGGTTAGTCTGTTGTCAGCAGCAGGAAACAAGCAGGCATGGAACGATAGCAGTAGCTGAGAGCTTTACAGCCTGATTCACAGGCAGCAGGCAGAGAGAGGAGGAAACTCAGCCTGATGTGGGCTTTTGCAACCTTCAAGCCTATTTCCAATGTATGAACTCCCTCCCCCAAATGCGGATTCACCAGAGGAGTTCTGGCTGTAGGCAGCAGTTTCTACTTGAAAGAACCAGAGAATGAACTTCTTTTCCCTTCTTTCTGCCTCTGCTCTCAGAGTCTGGTGAAGCTCGCTGGCAGGTGTGTGGGCTGAGTTCCAAACTCTGCACGGTGAGAGTGTGCCTGGTGGTCATTTGCTAGTTATGGAATGTGGGAATCAGGGGTCACCCTTTGTTCCTCCTCAATAGCTGACCTTGGCTTTGTCCTTCAGGTTCGGGAGCCCCGTTTACCCCCCAACATCTCTGAGTATGCAGAGATGCTTCTGCCTGCTTCTGGCCCAACCCAGTCCCTCCTGGTACAACCAATGATCTAAAATACAAAACGAAATGAATGGAGCTCACAGTATTGCTTTATTCTATTCAGTTCGGTTTCTCTCTCTCTCTCTCTCTCTCTCTCTCTCTCTCTCTCTGGTAGTTGCAAAAGTCCCTGATTCAATTCTTTTAATTCTGGGTCTCTGCCTAATGGGATAGAGGGGTATGTTTGCCTTTTCTTTCTTTCTGCCTTTGAACACTCTAATCCTGTCTTTGAGTCTTCATGCTCATACTGGGAGAGAGAAAAACAGTTGGCTTTTTCAAGTATTTTGTTGCTGTGCCATTTGGACAGCCCTTGTGTTTTCTGCAAAAATCAGTTTCTGTAATCCACATCACTGTAATTCCTACTGTGAGGAAATGAGAGTAGGTGACTCTTTGTGAATGCATTGTCTGCTGAAGGTCAGGTATGAACACAGTCTCCATAGTGCTATGCTGCTCTGCCCCTAGTGGGTGGTCCGTGGTGTTCATAATCCCAGGCTTCAGTTCTTCAGTTACTATGACAACACAGCTCACTCACTAGCTCTCTGACCCATCAGGACAATTGCGTTTCGTTTCTTTTCTTTCTTTCTTTCTTTCTTTCTTTCTTTCTTTCTTTCTCTCTCTCTCTCTCTCTCTCTCTCTCTCTCTCTTTCTTTCTTTCTTTCTTTTTTAATGTGTGAGTACTCTATCTGCATGTATACCTGCATGCCAGAAGAGGACATCAGATTCCAGTATAGATGGTTGTGAGCCACCATGTGGTTGCTGGGAACTGAACTTAGGACCTCTGGAAGAGAAGACAGTGCTCTTTACTACTGAGCCATCTCTCCAGCCCATGATTGCCTTTCTTCACGAGCTCTTCCTAAAATGTGCATCCTGGGGAGCAGGTGAAGTCCACTGTACTCCACAGAGCTAGAGAAACATTGATGCATGAAGATACGTCCCCACCATGTAGACACCGCAGAGGGAATTCTACTACAAAGGAGCAAGCACAGCAAAGTCTAATCTCCCCAGGTCCCACCAGGAAGATAGCAAGCAAGGTGTCCGGTGCTGAATTTTCCTGGGATAAATCCATCCTCTCTTTTCAGAGAACACTTAAGTTGAAGATTCCTATAATAAGTGACTGAATTGTTTGTCACAGCAGCATGAGGGCACTAGCCATGTTCCTTCCTGCACAGGACAACGAGACCTGGGCCAATACTTTGTCTAGAACCAAGAAGAAGTAATATGGACCACCTATGTGTTGTTCTTCATTTGGATTCAGTGTTAGTAAAAGAAGGAAACTAATTTAGCAATGCCTTCCTTTTGCCTCTTTCAAGGGTCTGAATAAAAGAAAATATTGAGACCTCTAAATTCTGTGTCAGAAAAAAAAAAAAAAGGCTTAAGGACTTTTGAGAAAAGTGACCAGAACCAAAGGCTTTTTTTTCTATTAGAGGTACTATTCATGTAATAGCAATTCTCTGTCACCTTCTCCAAGGACAGCCATGGAGAGCAGGCAAAGAGAGACCCGTAAGTGAGTGGTTGCAGCAGTTTTGGTCACCTGCCTGTTTCCCAGAAGCTGTGAGCTCAGCCCCCAGAATCTCTGGAAGAGTCACATGGATACTCCATCCCATCGAAGGTCCTTAGATGATCTGGGCTGCTACATGGCTCCACAAGCCATTTACACCCATGCGTTGCCTGTGTGATGAATTAATGTTTAATGTAAATGTATATTTCTTCAGGTGAAGAAAAATGCTGTTGTAGTGAATAATTACCAGGAAATTGGGTGTAATTAAGGCACCTGTGTCTTTGCATGGTCTCAGTAGCCAGAAATTAGAATATAGCTCCTATCGACTTTAAATGTGATTAAGAACCAAGCTCTCATAACTACTCAGCCATCTCTCCTGTTTTCTAACTTTTCTTTATTCTACCCTGCTTTCCTTCATTACATAGATACATTTAAAATAATTAAATGTAAGCTTTTTCTTTTATTTGTTGTCAAACAAAGTGAGTCCCGGCATGCTTTAGTTTTGATTGTTTTGTGAATAAGCAGAGGTTTTTGAGAGGTTTGGGAGGGTGGCTCAGTCAGTAACGTGCCTGCCATGCAGGCATGAGGACCTGAGTTCGAATTCCAGTACCCATGTAAAATCCAGGAGTGGCATCACACATCTGTAACTCTAGCACTGAAGGTCAGGAGACAGGCTGTTCCCTGGGGCTTACTGGGCAACCAGTCTAGCCAATCAATGACCTACAGAGTTGAGTGAAAGATTCTGTCTCATAAATAAGGTGGAGAATGATTTATAAAGATACCTGCAATCAAACACTGACCTCCGCCTACATGCATGCGAACACATACAACACAGATAGATAGACAGACAGACTGACACACACACACACACACACACACACACACACACACACACACACAGGATTGAAATTGAAATCCAGCCAGTATAATTATTAATTGTGAAAACTAATCCATGTAGTTGTTGGAATGCAAGAAATGAAATCGCAGCTCAGAGAGCCAGGAGTAGACACAGTTTACCATCCACACACTAGCATGATGCGTCTCC
Organism: Psammomys obesus; assembly: GCF_907164565.1. NCBI lineage: Eukaryota > Metazoa > Chordata > Mammalia > Rodentia > Muridae > Psammomys > Psammomys obesus. The sequence goes on from NW_026592890.1 coordinate 7,735,258, forward strand.
TAGCCAAATGGTTGCTATACTTCACTTTCCGAGAAGTTCCCATCTGCAATCCCAAGGGCGGTGTGTACCACCTGCTCATGCTTGCACATGGCCACCTCGCCTCTTCCCCTAGCAAAGGTTCTGCTGGGCGTGACAAAGAACATGCCAGAAAACAGAAAGCTACTGTGTTCGGAATATTCAGAAAGCTGAGAGCCAGAAGGAGGAGCAGCTACCCAGTCCCAGACCCCATCAAAGAATTAGGACATTGTGGGGCAGGTAAACTGATCTCCACGCTCCTCCATCATACCCTAATGTCTTGGGTAATTTCCCAACACTCCCAAATGGAACACTAAAAATGGAGGTGATTTTGAAGAGAGCTCTGGGGGTTCCTTTGAGGGTATCTGGTGACTTATTCTCAGATACAGAGAAGAGTTAGTCATTGCCTTTCTGTGCTGGGACAGTCATCTGAGTTCATGCTGAGGGTGAAGAATGGCTCTTCTAAACTGTTCCATAATAGCCAGTTTGAGGACTGGTTAATAAGCAGACACATTGTTGTATTGTTCCCACATCTGAGTGTAACATAATTTATAAACTAGAATCCGCTGCCTGTTTTTCTGATTCTAATTTTCAATGACTTGAGTGCACAGTTCTGCTCTGCAGATTCAGCTGGCGCACAGACAGGCTGCCTGAGTTACCGGGGGAATGGGCCCTGTCTTCGACGTTTCCTGTTGCAGTGATAAACTTCCAGGAGGAAAGCAACTTAAGGGAAAAGGGTTTGTTTGATTTGAAAGCCCAGACCAGGTCCACCATTCCTGGGAAGTCCCATGGACATGCGAGAACTGGTCACTTCACACCCACAGTCAAGAGCAGAGAACAATGAGTTGATGCCTGGGTGCTTGGGCTCAGGTCACTTTCTCCCTTTTAGACAGTCCATGGCTGAGGAACTCAGACTCTTTATGAGCCACGAGAGGCTAGTTAAGTCTGTAATGAACACCATCCCAAAGTCCGGTGCTTTAAACCACCCACATTTAATCCTTCCTGTGCCCTGGAGGCTCACAGAGGAAACCAGTGTCCTTTACTATAGTCCTGGAAGCTACTGCCTGGAGCTCTGGAGGGTCGTAAAACTGCAGTTTTATGTCACAACCCATTGGCAGATTTGCAGAATTGGCCCCACCTTGTCACAAGGGACAAAACAGAGCAGCCATATTGTGCCATGTAATAGGGAGGAGAAGAGGAAGGGACTCAAAAATATTTGGCAAATGACACTGGTGATGATTAGCCACACTTATCAAAGCAAAAGAAAAGGGAAAAAAGAAACAAACAAAACAAAAACAAGCAAACACTTAAAGTCTACTGAGAGTATAGGAGGATTCCATTAAGAAACAGTGACCAGAAGAGAAACACTTCTATCTCATTAAGGAAATTTGTTCTGATATCATTAAATACAGCTGTGACAGAGTACAAACACAAATTCAGTGTTCCCACAGAAGCAAATATGAAGACTCTTCTCCTAGGTGGAGAACTTCTAGCTTCTCCAGCGCACACTGAGGAGGAAGGCTTGAGCACTGTGCAGTGGGGCTCACTGGACTAAGAAATTCATGGGAACCAGCAGGGGCCAACTCAGGTCCAGGCAGGAAACAGGACACCCCAGCTGTAGGACAGGAGGAGATGAGCGGGAACCAAGGAACGAGAAGGCGGTGGCAGCAGTGGGTGGGGAATGTAGGGTCTCCACTCTGTAGGAGACGTAGGCAGACCTGGGCTCGGGGGTGCTCACGTGTAATCCCAGCACTCAGGGAGGCAGAGGCAGTCGGTATCTGTGCGTTTGGAGTCAGCCTGGTCTACAAAGCTAGTCCAGGACAGCCAGGGCGACACAGAAAAACCCGGTATTAAAAAACAAACCGAGAGAGAAGCGGGAAGGAAGGAGGGAGGAGGGGAGTCCTGCTCCATCCTGGGAGAGGATCAGTGCCCCTGGCACACATCTCCACCCCGATTCCGCCGCTCTTACAGAACGCCATCCTGGCCCCTACTGCCATTGCCCTGAGTGGTGTGTGAGCAGCGCCTGATAGCCTTGCTATTTTCATCCTGTAGAGCTGTTGTCCCAGCACAGGCATGACAGAACCCTGGTGGTGAGCAAGAGGTGACTCAACGGGTTTGCTCATCAAGATTTCAAAGAACCAGTCCTTAGGACAATGGCTCCTGGTGCATCGGGAGACCAAGAAGCAGTAAAGATGGGAATCTCGATAGGGCGGGTGTGGGGTGTTGAATTTTGTACATGGCTTGCTTTAACTTGCTCATGGTACCTTTTCTTCCTCTCCCCAAACCAAATGACACACCTTGTCTAGCCTCTTACTGAATATGCCTATTCAGCACGAAGTCTGCATGTAGCCATGCAAGGTCATTGAAGACATTGGACAGTCTTGAGCTTTGACACTGAGGACTTATCTGTTTCCATAGTGACTGTGGGCATCCCAGCAAGTTCAGTAGTAGGTCTAATTTAGTTCCCCTGACATCAGGCCTCTGTGTTTCCCTCACATCTGGTGTGTCCTGGGTGCTAGAGCTTAAGAAGAAAGTGCCTTTTCCTGTACCCTGGAAGAACATTCTTCTTACAGTAACATGCCCCAGCAAAGAATAAAAATAAAGATGTTCCCAGCTTTGTTTCTAAGAAGCGAAGTAATACATCCACGTGTGACTCACAGCCGCAGCTGTGGCCCTTCACCACGGCCAGCCCTTGGGGAACCTTGGATGGGAGGCACTATGGTAGTTCCGTAGTATTGTGCAGAAAGCCAAGTCACATGGGTGGAGACTGGGACTCCTGCAGGGCCAAAGAGCTCCCAGAGGACCTGCGGAAGATCTCCAGGTCTAGTACACAGTCCTCACTACCCAGTTCCAAAGCCCCTGGCCTCACATGCATCAGGGGGGGAAATGAATTTGTCCATGCTGAGATGCACTGAGAGAAAACTATACAATGGATGGCAAAAGATTTGTTCCGAAACAGTGCATGAATGCCTCGTGAGTAACTTCCTATGGAGAACCTGTGGAAATGACAATGGAACCGATTAGAGTCAATGAGGCATATCAGTGTGACTAATTCCACCTGTTTCTTTTTACCATTTGTGACACAACCACTAGGCAATGTCCACTCACCTATGTGGCTCACACCTTACTTATACCGTGCAGTCTTGGTCCTGGGGACTGGTGTCATCTTTAAGCTTGATAAGCATTATTCATTCATAAACATAGATATTTCTTGACATAGGTATTTCTTTATTGAGGTTGTTTTTTTTTTAAACTATAGGTTTTATCAAAGATATATAAGCAATTCGTTTGCATGATTTCTCCATCCTTCTCTCTCCCTCCTACTCCTCCTGAATCCCTTTCTCAAATCCTTGGCTCCTGTTCTTTAAGTGTTATTGTTACACACACACACACATATAAATACAATCTGCTGGGTTCATTTAGTGTTGTTCAAGTGTATACAAATTTAGAGTTGACCATGTGGGAGGGGTTAGGCCATCAGGGGCTCACAGCTGGAGCAGACTTGTTGTCCTCCCCCCAGAGGTGTATACTTCTTCTTCTGGTGGGACTTTGTAAAATATCCCCATCTGGGTTGGCATGTCAACTGTTGTCATTGTTCAGGTCTTGTTTAGGTGGCCATACTGTTGAGATTTCCCTGTCACACATAGAAGAGGCTGTCTTCAGCAGGAGCCCTGATCCTCTGACTCTTACAGTCTTTCCTCCCCTTCCTCCATAGTGTTCCCTGAGCCTTTGGAATAAGACAGCACAGACATTTCCTTTATGAGTGCTTTCATAAAACAATGTTTTGCTTGCTCTTGTTTTATGGTTTAATAGATTCTTCTAAGTTTCTCAAAGTACTGCAGGCAGCTTTGTGGGGAGCAAGTAGCATGTTGTGCGGGCAGCTTGGAACACTGTTCTCCTCATGGCCATCAGCTAGTGTTCTTCCTGCCCAGAAGTTAGCGAAAGCTCTTTCATGTCAGAGGCCAGAACCTCTGGTGCTTCTGGGGCTACTCTTACGTGAGTAATGGGGTCACCCACTAAGTGGTGGATGACAGGTCCTGGGTGTCCTCCAGCAGCCCCTGGCCAATCCCTTCGGGCACTCTTCCTCCACGTTCTTTTCTGTAAGGTGTGAGAGTTTAGCTTTGAGGTTGTTTCTGATTGCTCAAAAAAGTAAGCCTTTTTGAGCTTCAAATGATCTTTAATTCATGCTAACTTAAAGAATAGAAGCTTCTAGAAAGTGAAGCCTGTAGTCAGCCTATAATGACATCATCACTAAACACATCATGATGCTGAAAGGCTCATGGCCATCTCAGCAGATAAGAAGTTACCTACTGAGAACTACCAACTGGATTTATAAGGTGTAGCCACCGGCCCTGTGCCCTCCTCTTGCCTTGAGTAGATTCTGCATATTAGAGGCATTCCTCCTTCTAGAGCGTGGGGGACCCAACGCCTCAACCCAGAGCTCTGGGAAGAACTAAGGCTTAGGAGTCAAGAGATGAGCTGGGACTGTCCATTGACTCAGTTTCTTCTGCTAGTTCCCTGAGGAACCTGAAATGAGGATTCAGAGCCATGGCCTAGTGAGCTCCAGGGTATGGTGGGCTGTTTATAGACTCTGTGTACCAAGTCTTTAGAGCCCACTAGCTTTCATATACATTTAAAAATAATTACACCCACTTTCTTTCAGCCTGGGGTGTCAACAGTGACAAACTGATATAAAATGTAGTTGTTATATTCAAAATACTGCATAGAAATGCAAGCTTTAAAAATGAATGGCAGCAGCTCACACTGGGAAGGGCTTCTTGTCACAGTGCATTTTGGAGCATCTCTGTAGCAATGAGTAGTAAGTGGTGAGTGAATTATCCTCTACAAGTAAATGCCTCATCTATGCTATTTGTGTGTGTGATATATATGTTAACACATAGCCTAACGCTAACAGCACTGGGCATTGAATGCTTACATGTGTGCCTGTCTGCATGTATATAGCATCTAAATGAATCTTCCAAAATAATAATGAGTGTTAGTATCCTTGTACTCCTGAAGAGAAATCCAAGTCTCATGGTGTTTCAATAGCACGTTGAGTGAAAAACTACATATTGTGAGCAAAATACAACACCTCTGGCCTGACCCAGCTAGGTGTTGTTTTCTGACCTAAAACTCATCCTTCATTTGTGGAGTTCTTAATACCATTCTTAACAACAGTTGTTTGTAAAGCCTTTTGTTTTCTTGGCAATTTAAAATTAAAAAAAAAAAATGGGCTGGAGAGATGGCTCAGTGGTTAAGAGCACTGTCTGCTCTTCCAGAGGTTCTGAGTTCAATTCTCAGCACCCACATGGTGGCTCACAACCATGCCTATACTGGGATCTAATGCCCTCTTCTGTCATGCAAGAGACCTACAGATAGAACACTCATATGTAAAAAACAAAAAAACAAAAAAATAAAATAAAAATTCACCTTGAAGAAATATATCAGAAAGGTACCAGGGAGAACTGTATGGCAACTGAGTTCATCAGAGAGTGCTCTTTTAACATAGCCTGCCTGCCTGCCTGCTGGTGGCCAATGAGGAATTGACAGAATGGAGAGACAATGGGAGAGATGATTAGAATGAGTCGCTCTCCAGCTTGGTGAGAAGCAAGGAAAGCAGCATTCATTGCTGAACCTTGAGCAACACCTTTTTGATGAGTGCATTGCTAGTCACTGGGCCTCTAAACAGACAAACGCTACACAGGCAGCCCCCTGTGCTTTTGCTGCAGACCAGAGCTTGTCCTGTTTGGGTCCCGTAGAACTACGACAAAGCAGAACTTTGGAATCATGGGCATGTGCTATGTTGTGGGCATAGTCGTTATTATATGACTGTAGATATACCAGGAATCATAGAGAGATCCATTTTTAATTGCTCAGTTTTATTGTATAGAGAGTACATTTTATTAAGAAGCAGTTTTAAAAATGTATAACAATCTGGAGTAATGTTTTAGGTCTTTTGTTTCTGGCTCAGACAAGGCAAAAGTCTGGTCACCATTGGCAATAGAAAAGAAACAGAGCTACAGGGCAGGAAGTTACATAAAAGAACAGCGGCCACAGACACCGTGTGCATGAGTTGGCAGAATGGGACTGGACGCGTTCCATCCAAGATAGGGCTGTTAGTCTCTCGAGGTCTTTGGACACCCAGAAAGTGGGTCATCTTTCAGAAGATATGCGTCACTGCAGAGACGATGCTAGTAAATCAAAGACCAGCTGGGTTCATTCTGCACTGTAACAAAATACTTACCTGCTCCACAGTACTATTAATCCCTTCATTCACTATGCAGGGAGGAACAGTGTCATGGTCCTGATTGCTTTCCCTGGCTGCCAGCATTTCATATTTTTCTGGCAGGTGCTTATATGGCTGCTCACTAAAGTTATGCTTTGGAAAACCAGAGTTGAGTCGCTACTTCATCTTAAATCTCAAGAGTTTTGACGTTGAAAACAAGTATGCTTACAATTGAGTTGTAATTGGAGTGAATTGGAATGTTGAAGCAATTATTTAAACAGTGAAGTTATTTTGCCTAAAATGTTCAGTGATCCAAGCAAGAGATTGCTGTGAACTGGAGCCTTCAGATAATTCTACTTTTGGTATCAGAAACGGTAACAGACAGCCATCTTCAATGCACTTGGACAATAAGGACACTCACTGACTCGGACATCAGGAGTTCTAGGCCCAGCAGGGTTCAGAGGTATCTTAGCCAGGATCTGGGCAAGTCATCAAACCTGCTGGCCCCTCCCTCCACCCTGAGCAGCCATCTGCATTCTCAGCCTGAGTCCCTGTGGATGTAGGCTGTCCTCTAAACTCTGTCTTGGCCCACTCTTTTGTCATTAATTTTTTGATGTGGGAGAGAGAAAATTGCTTTGGATATCTCTGAATTAAGGGAAGTGAAGAATTTTTCCAGGGTGTTTTGCTTGTTGGTCCAAACTGGGCCAAAGGCTCATTCTCTCATTGGCTCAGATTGGGATATACCCACATTTCTGTTTTGTTCAAATTAAGACTCATGTTTCTCACTGGCCCAGGTTGGGTAACATACCCATGTCTCATTGGCTCAATTAGGATACATGCCCAGTCAGAGGACAGTATTACCTTGAGATAATCAGGCTTCCCTATAACTAGAAGAACATGATTTGATGGCCAATTGTGAGTGTGTGTGTGTGTGTGTGTGTGTGTGTGTGTGTGTGTGTGTACAGAGGAAGAGGTCTGTTAAGAGACAATCAGGTACACTGGTATATAATTTAAATCTATCACTTTGAAATGTTATTTCTTGTTACAAAAGTAATATGTTTTTATTTTTATTCTGGTGTATGTATGTGAATGTGTATGCACATGTTTCTGGACGCCAAAAGTTAACCGTGGGTATCCTTCCTCAGAAGCCGTGTTTTCTAAGACAGGGCCTTTCATTGACCTGGAACTCAAGCATAGGCCTTGAACCACAAGCTCAGCACTCAGCCCCGCATCGAGGTTCTGTGTGTGCTTTCTGGGAAAGGGAGATCAGATTGCCACATGCGCGTGACAAACACTTTACCAGATGAACTATCTCCCCAGACCTAGCCTCTTTTTAAGGAGATATTTATAGTAAAAAAAAAAAAAGAAGAGAAAATAAAATCACTGTAGTCCCACTAACTCATAAGAACTATGAATGAGATGATCAAACTACACTTTCGATCGATGAAATAAAAGCATTCTACGTTCTGCAGACTATAGCAATTAAAACGCAGAGCGGGGCTTCAGCCTCCAGACTCATGTACGCACTGTCTAGGTATCCTCCTGAGGTCAGATTCTCAACTCTTTCTTCTCGAATGATAGTTAAAAGTTGTTCTGTGCAAGTTCTTCCAGCACTAACCCTGTAACACCCAGGTCAACAAATGACCGCTCATAGGCCAGACCCAGCTTGCTGAGTCTCTGTAAATAAATATTAGAATCTTTATGTACACTGTCCATGCAGTTTCCACACCACACATGCAGTCGGTAGTTTCAAGAGAGAACTGAAAATCCCAAAGTATCCACTGTGTGGCCCTTTGCTAGGGAATGTTTGCTGATCCCTTCTGACTTTTGCCATCTGATGTCATCATTCTTGGCTCACATGCTGACTGGATATCTGTCAAGAAGAAACAGATATCTACAGAGCTGAGAACAAAAAGGAGAGAGCTTCTCCAATGTCACCACTTAGAGACAATCACAGAGCATGGATGACTGAACCATTTGCCAAGGGGCTCTGACGGTTGGCTCTGAGTGCAATCTGTGATGCATGGTTCTCCTCCAACTCAGAGCTGTCGGTGTTGGGCCTGTGAAAAGATGCTGCCCAGAGGCTTATCTAGTGGGCAGGATCATAGCTGTGAGCAGCACAATAGAAGTCCAAAGAGGAAATAAAAAGCGCCCGCGGATATTGCTCTTGAAAAGACTGTCTCCTTTGCGTGTGTGCTGGGCGGCCAGTTTGCAGATGTGGAGGTGGTGAAGAGAGAGTAGAGGTATACCACTGAGCAGGGCCAAGCCTCACTGGAGGGAAAGTCTGACCTGAAAGAAAAGACGCTCTGGCCCAAGCTAGTCCAAGAAGGGAATACCTTAATATTATGTGTTGTTTTCATTTTGAATTTCAAGATCCTTTTAAAATAATCTAAATGACTTGACTCAACTCTAATTTATCTAAATCATTTTCATTCAAAATTAACTTTTTCATGTTTGAATGGGAAGATTCCATTTTATTTCTTGATGTCCTTTAAGGCAAGTAGGAAATATCCATCAACTGTAGAGTGCTTGGACATAGAAGATTCCTTCATACTCCACAGCACTCTAGGATGGTCAAGACACGTGTGTCAAATACTGACCCTGATACCCTCCTGCTATCTAATCCTTGTGGTCCTTGGGTTGTTTTTTTTTTCAATTATAAAATTCAATTCATTAAAATGCTTTTATGATAATTAAATAAAATGCTCCATGTACTTAGTCTAGAATTTAACAGATATAAATTGTTATGTACCCTCCACATAAATTGGTCATTTCAATGCAGATAATGTTCCTGATTGTCAGGATTTGGGCTGGGTGTTTTTATGTTTCTTGGCTTCTTATCCAAAAAATTAAAAATAAGGGTTCACATAGCTTTGCAAAAGAAGCAAGGTACTTTCATTTGGATCACAGAGATAGTACAGATTAAAGAGCCATGACTATCAAGATAGTCAGCCAGCCACACTACAAAAAGTTTGTTACTAAGGGATGTACTTTGGGTGCATCTCTTTTTATTGGTAGGTTAAATTATATAATTATTTCTCTACTGCATGTGTCTCTTCCCATAACTCACCTGATTTTAATCATATGCCTGCCCAATCATGCACAGACATAAGATGATAAATAGGAGATTCTTCCTAAAAGGCTACTAGAAAACATAGCTTAGCCTTACTGTACAATGCACCCCAAGCTGGTTCAAGCCACATAGAACCTTCTGTTCTTCATACCTGAATATATTGTAAATATATTCAAATCCAGGGAAGGCAGGACAGGACCTCAAGCAGCTGGTCACATCATATCCACAGTAAAGAGAAGACAGAATGTCTGCAGCCTTGCTTGGTCCTCAGCTTCCTTTCTGTTCTCTTACCTACCCAGGGTCCAGTCCATGAAATGGTATCATCTACATTCAGGGTGAAATTTCCCACCTAAAGTAACAGTCAAAACAGTCTCGCACAGGTGTGTCTACAGACCAACCTGATCTAGAGATTTCCTCACTAAGACTGTCTTTCCAAGTGCTTCTAGGTCACGTTAAGTTGACGGTTGACCTAAACAGCATAACCACTGTAATTTTAGAAGGTCTTCTACAGAACCGATGTTGTATTAGCCTGAGGTGTTTACCTGAGCTAACCACGTCTTTGTGGATCTGGCATATTGAACATGCTAGAAGACAAACTCGTGCCCAGGGTTGAAGATGGAACTGTGAAAAGTCCCGAAGCTCAGGAAGATTGTTTTAGTTTTGTACAGTCAACGGGTTTACACTAGGAAGGTGTGTCTTGCTGTAGGATGCTATTGAAATCTGTCTTTCTTGCCTAGATCACGGTTACAGATGAAGAAGTTAGTAACCCATCCTTTTTAGACCTTGTGAGAACCCCCCAAATGAGGAAATGCACACTTATTCTCATGTTTGCTTGGTAAGTTGACTTGGGCTGGATGTCAAAGCTGGTGTCAAGTGCACAGTCGGCCTTTCCCTTTGCTCACAGGTCCTGCTGCCTCTTATTTTGCCTCCCTGGTGTCTTCTGACCTCTTGCAGGTTCACAAGTGCTGTGGTATATCAAGGCCTCGTCATGCGCCTGGGGATTATCGGAGGGAACCTCTATGTAGACTTCTTTATCTCAGGGCTTGTGGAGCTGCCTGGAGCTATCTTGATCCTTCTGACCATTGAGCGCCTTGGACGACGCCTTCCCTTTGCAGCAAGCAATATAGTGGCAGGAGTGTCCTGCCTGGCCACTGCGTTTTTACCAGAAGGTAATCTTCCTTCACGTTCAGATGACAGTTCCCAAAGAACTTGACAAAAAAAAAAAATGTAAATGATTACATAGGTGGAGGGGGCAGGGGTCACTTGTCTTTGTGAGATGTGGTGTTCCTTTAAAGCCTCGGCACCAGGCAAGCTTGGGTGATGTCACTCTGTTTTCCATGTCATGAATATGAAGACTGAGGAGATCTTTGCATAGATGCGTCTCTTTACTGAAACTTTAGGTATGTTTATTGATGAAAAGGGGAATTATGCTAGATATAGGACATAGTGATGGGATGTGGCTAATATTGTTTAACACATTTCCCAAGCATCTACCATACTGTGGACACCAAGCTGCACCCCAGGTTAGGGACAGAAGGGAGGGGTGGCTCTTGGCTTCCTGTGGTTCATAGCTCTTAAGAGACATAGACATTTAAATAATGTTACAACAGGATGTGGTAAATTAATAAAATTGACAAAGGTGGGGCAAGAGAAGGGGGAGGGAGAAGGGGGATGAGGGAGAACTGTGTAGGCCCAAGGGAGGAGTCAGAACTCTTCACTAACAACTATTTCTTCCTACCTGTTATTTTCCCAAAAGTATGGAAAGTTTTATGAATTTAGGAACTAGGGCTTCCGTGTTATTGCTGCTCTGTATGAGGAAGCCTCAGCATGACTGTCCCTGTGGAATGTGACAGGGGCCTGGTGCTGCCTGAAGGCTTCTGGGAAGGGGATGTGAGCTGCTCGCACCTGCAGCAGTTTGGGACATTAGGACACTGACTGGAGGGAGAGATGCCGGAGCCTAGCTTCCATCTGGGCAAGTCTGGCTGGAATGGGAGAGGGTGGCTCCTTCCAGAGATGTTCCAGAGGCCGATATTCTGGAGCTAGAGGGCTGGTGGGTAAGAGGGGCAGGAGGAGGAGGAAGAAAGGATTGCAAAAGACCCCAGATGTCAGTGAACAGCCCAGAGTACCTCTGCCCCAGAACATGGCTGGAGCTACAAAGAGGAAGCCATTTAAACTATGCCAGCAAGGTGTGAGTTAGAGCACAGGAGTCATTTCTGTATTCTGGGTATGTGGTGAAGGTTTACAGGAAGCCGGGATCCTCACAGAACCAGTATCTACAAAGGAAGCAGTCTGTTTCTGAGAATACCAAGGATCAGGAAAGACACACACACAGGAGACTTCATTAATTAGACACCGGTTTAGCAATTCCCATGATGGCAGATAGAGATTACTTGGCTAAAACTACAGAAGTGCCAGTCCTCAGAACAGAAAAGGGAAGTGATGTGCAAATCCATCCTGCTGCAATGGCTGCTGGAAAGCAGAAGCTGAGGCCTCTCTCACTTTCCTCAAGTGCACCCGATCCCCAGGGCTGCATTAGTAAGTCCCCGCCAGCTGGGTGTCTGCACAGCAGCTATGCCCTCTCCCCTCCGCAGGCTGGCCAGGGCACAGCACAGGACTGTTCCTCCCCAACTCCTCAGCTAGGAGCTCTTGCAACCACACCCTGGCCACTGGCATCATTTCTTGGTGTCTCTCCAATCTCAGCCTCTATCTTCACACAACACTCTCCCTCTTGGTTATGATCACGTTCCAAGCTTCCAAGCAAAGATGAATTTGAAGAAATAGCTCACTGCATAGTTAGCGTGTCTTTAGAGCTAAAGAAGCTGGGACTGGAGAGATGGCTTGGTGGTTAACAGCACCAACTTCTCTTCTGGAATCCTCAGCTCCCAGCACCCACAGCAGGTGGCTCCCAACCACCTGTAACTCCAGCTTCAAGGTATCTGATGCTCTCTTCTGATTACACACACACACACACACACACACACACACACACACACACACAAATGCACACACAAGTTCACGCATGCACACACACACACAGATGAAAATAAAAATAGTTTTTTTAAAAAGACTTACAGATGCTGAACAATAGCCATCCATCAGCGTGTGTCTATTTAATATTGATTAAATGCTGGCCACTAAACAGGGAAAGGGATAGAGAGGAACAATTATATAGAAACATAATTGCTTCCCTCAGAGGCATGCGATTTCAATTAAAGGGTGAAAGGTTAAGAACACTGTAGAGTTCTGTGCTTCAGAATTCTCCCTCTCTCCCTCCTTGCCTCCCTCCCTCACCTCTCTCGTCCGCTGTGTGTGTTTCTATGTGTTCAGGTGCACTTGCTGCTGTGAGTGTTCACATCCATGTGCAGACCAGAGGTTGGCATGGGTGTCCACCTTGTGTCTTGGGACAGGGTCTTTCTCTGGCCTGCATTTTGCTAAGCAGGCAAGGCTGCTTGGTCAGTGAGACTCAGGGCTCCTAGTCTCTGCCTCCACAGTGCAGTGTTTCTAACACCCTCACCACCCTTGGCTTTCCTATGGGTTCTAGGGATCAGACTTTGTGTGCTTTTATAGTCATGGGTCCATGGTGATTTGAGGGGCCAGAATAAGTTTCACACTCCCAAAATGAATTCCATATATGAACAGAGGCCCCTCCCTTGAGCAAGCACATTTTCCAGTTTGGCCTTGACTCGGGAGACAGACTGAAATTAACATTAGGAGCTTTTTCTCTCTCTGCTGGGCCTGACATCACCATTGGCCCCTGGCTAAAACGTTGATGAGCCTTTTAGAGAGGTCATCTCTGAAAAATCACTTCTTTTTATGGTCTGAGAATGAACTGGGGGAGGGGGTGAAATGATTTTTCCAGGCTGCCTCTTCTTTTAGGATATACTGTTGAGAAAGCAAACTTCTGAACTTCGAAGCCTGGGAAGTAAGTGCTTTCTTTAAGCACATCCACCCATGTCTCCTGTAAAAAAAAACTTTTATTCACCTGTAAAAACAACTTTTATACTGCCTCCGTCTGCTAACCTAGGCCTAGTCCTAGGAGCTTCTAGCCTCCATACAATCTAACCTGGGCCTAGACTGTTTCAGCCTCTGAGACTTACTGCTTAATAAGCTCACCCTTTCCTGTTCTTTCTGACCTCCTGGCTGACTGGTTCAACTCAGCTGCTCTGGCTCAAAGTTCTCTCCCAGCTGACTTATTCAATCTGGCCTTTTTCTCTCTCAGCTCTTGAATTGCTCTTCTTGGCCTCAAACTAACTTGAGAAATCTGTAGTCTTCTGGCTCTTTCTCATCCTCTGGCTTATTTGGTTTCCACCTGAGTTCTTTCTCTGCAACCCGTCTCTCTATTACTGTCCTAGTAAAAACTGCCTCTTCTCTCATTGCCCCTTAAATAGCTTCCCTTTTTTCTCTCTTCTTCTGAAAGTTGGGCATATCCTATTCTGTCAAGTCTTTCTCCAATTCATCACTGTTTCTGCCATTCAATTGGACATCACTTTTAAACACAGGTTCTTCCTTCTACAAACTACATTCATTGTTTGGGATTAAAGGTAGGTACCACCATGCCTGGATCTAAGCTATTCTTTACCTGAAACTCAGATCTGCTTCCTTTTGTCTCCTGGATTGAAGGCGTGTATGTATTCCAACTGAATCACACAGACCTAGGTCTTTGGATGAGACCTCTTGCCAGAGCAGCCATGTTCTGAATGAACAATCCTCTACAGCCTCCAATCATGTCTACTCAGTGTGGCTACAAACCTAGCAGCCAGGACAAGTCCTCCTTCCAGCACAAGAAGATTATTTTTTTTTTTTTTGCTTTTATTTCTAAGTGAAAAGTAAATCTATATATCCTAATTTACATATCTTTATTGGGACTTTTCTCTAAACTTTATTTCAGAACTCAGAGCAGATGGCACGACCAGAAGAAAATGAAAGTTATGAATTTTTAAATTCTGCATCTTTTCTTCAAAAGCTGAGTTTCAAGGCTCTAGCTGCCTAAACAAGTCACCAACAATGAAGGAAGATGGTTTCTCTGTGTTCTCACATGACTGTAGAGAATGGCTTTAGCTGTAGTGGTCATTTTTCATGTACGAGCACATGTAGGGAGAAAGAGAGAGGGAGGAGAGACAACAGAGACAGACAGATAGACAGAGTATTATTTGTAGCCCAAGCTGGCCTCAAAGTTATGCTATAGAGCTTAACTTTCCAATCCTCCTGCCTCTGCATCCTGAGTTCTGGGGTCCTGGATGCCACCATGCCCAGGTCATGTGTGTTGAGGATAGAACCCAGGGCTTTGTACGTACTGGGCAAGCACTCTACCAGTGAGCTATCACCTCCATTCTTGATTTTTTTTTAATTTGGTTTGATCTTTATCATAAAAAAAAATGACTATTATCAGGACAATCGATGGTTTTCATCTCCAAACATCGTTACATCTGCTAATGAACTGTGTTCAAGCTAATGTGGTTTAAATGTAGTGTAGTATCTTTGGGGATTCTTTTTTTTTTTTTTTTCCTCCCAACAAAAGCTCTGTCCCAGTGTCCTTTTTGGAAAAGAATTGAAAGTCTTTAGACTAAGGTCAGCCTGAGGCACAGATCATTTCTCCTGCAAGGATATCAAACCAATACTTCCTTTTTTATTGAATTGACTAGTTATTTATGGCGTACCCATATATTGTTTGATGATGGTGGTGTGTGTGTGTAGAAAGAACATGAATGTATTTTAATTTGATTCCTTAGTTTTATCCCCCCTCCCATGGAACCATTTAAGCGTTAGTTTTAAACCTAAATAGACATTGAACTTATCGGTGGGGACTCACAATAGCAATCTTGCTATTGTAGAGAGAAACTCTATCCTAGAAAGCGGTTTCCATGGAAGCAGACAGCCTCCTCCATGGCCACCCTTGTCAGCCCATCGGCTGCCACCGAGGGCATCTATCTGGCTGAGCAGCGACTTTCTGTCTCCAGCAGCATCTGCTCGCTGACAGACAAGGGTGGAATGCATTTCCAATCCCCTCCTGGCTCTCATGAAAAAGCAAAGCCTAAGTAACACACATGTTTCCAGCTGTTCTGTGCCTGAACAGGTGTCAGCCAGCTCGTGAGCACAGCCCTGATCTACCTCGATCCGGACTTAACCACTGCTGTGACAGCTGCAGGTGTCCCATCTGCAAATACATCCAGTGCACTGGGATGTCCTCCGCCAGCCTGCAGCTAAATCTTAATTAACTGCAGCTTCCCGGCCAAGATCTGGTCTCTTAAATCCTCCATCTCTGCCGGCCTTCTTGGCAGTTGTTAGTGGTTTGGGTTTTTTTTTTTTTTTTTTTTAATTTGTTGAATATTCTCTAGAGTGAGCACACACTGATGAGCTTAATTTTTTTCTTTCTCATCATCCTCATTCATGGTTACTTTACAACAACAACAAAGAAAAAAAAAAGCATTATGTGGTAGTATATTCCTAGAATCCAGCACCCAGGAGGATGACACAGGAGGCCTGAGAGTTCAAGACCAGCTTGGACTTGAGCTGGTTTCAAAAGTCAAGGGCTGCTATATAACTCAGTGGTGAGAACTCACCTGCCATGCCCAAGGTCCTGGGTTCAACCTCTCGGCACAACAGGATAATAGTGCCTAATTATACTTTCAGGAAGGTGCAGTGTTTGCCTAGGAGACAATAGAATAATCGGGCGCTGTCCAGAGATGCTGGATTCCTAGCTTGTGCTGGCCAACAGTCTCCATCCAGTCCCATGCCCTCATACAGGTCCTCTAGAATAGGATGACATCATTCTATAACTTGTTGTTGGAGTTGTTGTATTGTTTTAGAGACAGGGTTTCTCTCTGTAACCCTGACTGTCTTGGAGCTCACTTTATAGACCAGGCTGGCCTCGAACTCAGAGATCTACCTGCCTCTGCCTTCCGAGTGCTAGGATTAAAGGCATGTGCCATCACCTTCCAGCTTGCATAACTCTTAAGACGTTCAGAAGCCTGGCTTTTTAGAATTAAAATATGAATTCCACCTTCCTTTAAAACAAAAGAAAATGTTTTCTAGAGACTGTTTGCCATGTCTCATCACTGCTGTAGAGGATGGGAGGGTAGAGGGGGTGGGTTCTTCACCCAGTGAAAGCAGCTGCTCCTAAAGCAATCTGTTTTTCAGAGTGAGCCGGTTCGTGTGTATGAAGCTGGCCTTCTCCAGATAGGCTCCTGGAGGAGAAAGCATGGCTGGGGTCGAAGACAATGAATGACACACACCGTGGGGATAACACAAAACTGAGATCCCTTTCAAAGGACCCTAGTTCTCAAAGCCTTGCTTCTCACAGGAAACCAGCTTAGCTGAGAACCGTTTTCTGGGTCTGTGCAGAGTGAGGACGGACATCTGACTGTAGCCATGGTCTTCAAGGGGATAGAGGAGACTTCTTTCCATATCAAGGCCAGCGGGCTTGGGCTCTCTAGGAAAGCGCGGCCTGGGACATTATTTTAGGGCAGCGACTAAACTGCTGTTAGCTCAGCAAACAGGTCTTTCGTATTTCCACAGCCTCTCCACGCTCAGAAAAGCCTCTGCCATGCACCTCATGTTAGCTATCAAGCTGGCGCTAGTGAGATCTGTCTAAAGTATACAAAGGCTTTCTCAGTTGTGTTACATTTCCTAGGAGTTAGGCTGGGAAGACACAATGAGTATTTTTCATTGTTTTGTGAAATGTTAATGAGATCAGATTCCTGATTCTCCTCTTCCAAACATTCTGTTCACAGGGATACCATGGCTGAGGACCACAGTTGCTACCCTGGGAAGACTAGGGATAACCATGGCCTTTGAAATTGTTTATTTGGTAAATTCAGAGTTGTACCCAACAACACTAAGGTAATTCTGACATATATGTTGCCATTTTTTCTAAGTAATTGTAGCCAAGTGTTTCCAAGCTTAATGACATATTAAAGAGAGCTCAGTTTAGCCCCTGAAGACTTTGATCACCACTCCCATTTGCTACATTCTTCATTTGGTGACTGAAGTACATCTTGGGACAGTATCTTCAGACAGAGCTGCGATCTGTGAAAAGACACAAACTTGGGAATAAAAAGCCTACTAGCATACTTGCTTAGACTGTAAGCTAGGTCTGCATTCACCAGCAGCACACTGTGTCAAGGCTAAGCCTTCTTTTTCTGACCTCGGTGAGCAGCTGGTTTGGGAAGGAGTGTTCATGAGTTCCCGCAAGTTGGTTTTTCTTGCCACCAATATTCCTATGGGTGTACCTTGCAGAATACCAAAGTAGCCTGTGAGTGTCATGGACTGGCAGGCTATGGGCTACTGATGGAAAAACGTCCTTTCACCAACACGAACCTTACTGCAAAACAGTGCAGAATGGAAGTGACTTGCTTAGAGCATGAGGCAGTGGTAGCTTTCAAAGCTGGAAATGATAGAAATAGAAAGTATTGACACAACTTCTATAATTTACTATGTCTGAATGTTTTTACTATTCTGAATTTGTTTGAAAAACTTTTATCTGAAACTATGTTTTAATCTGCAGGAACTTTGGGGTTTCTCTGTGCTCGGGCTTGTGTGACTTTGGGGGGATCATAGCCCCATTTCTACTCTTTCGACTAGCTGCTGTGTGGCTAGAACTGCCTCTGATCATCTTTGGTAAGAACTCATTTGTGTGGGGGGTGAGTCCACACGTGTAGAGGAGTGGGTATGTATGTGTATGTGGTTATGCCTCCACATGTGTCCACATGTTTGCAGAAACCAGAGGTCAGCCTCAGGGGTTGTTTCTTGGGAGCTAGCCACCTTGTTTATCGAGACAAGGGCTCTCGTTGGGACATGGGGCTGGCCACGTGAGTATGAGTCTCAGGGCTAGGCCCGTTTCTGCTTCACAATGCCGAAATCCTAAATTCGTGTCACTGTGCTCAGTGCTCAGCTCTCTACTTCGATTCTGCAGCTAGAACTCAGGCCTTCATGCTTGTGTGGTAGTCATTTGCTGCCTCATTTTACATACTAGTTGCAAATCCTTGCACTTATTCATGCATTAACAGGACCTGTAATGGACACTGGGTTTGATGTTGATGGCATCCACTTCGTCCTCTTTCGACTGTTTTCGTTTTAAAGAGCCAGTCGGATTATCATTAAATCCAAAATGCTAAATGGCTTAAAGTCACGTCACACTAACAGGTTGTGAGAAGCGGTGTCCACATCCACTTCTTTTGTTAGGTTCTGAGTTAAAAGCAGGCACCGAAATTCTTCTGAGACATTGGAAAATGGAAATATCAATTTCCAGGGACCAAAGTTGAATTCCATTGTCTTACGTTTAAAGGTGGGCCTAAAAACTAATTATATTTCCTAAAATAGTTAATATCTAAATTTGCTTTTGGTACTAAAACTGTGATGTTAAAAAATTGATGACACGGGGGCTGGAGAGATGGCTCAGAGGTTAAGAGCACTGACTGTTCTTCCAGAGATCCTGAGTTCAATTCCCAGTAACCACGTGTTGGCTCACAACCATCTATAATGAGATCTGGTGCCCTCTTCTGGCCTGCATGCATACTTGTGGGCAGAATACTACATAAATAATAAATAAAAGAAATCTAAAAAAAAAAAAAAATTGATGACACACAGTTGTATCTACATGTACCTTGCTCGTTCATGGTCTCTGTGTATCCCGTGTGGGAGTAATGTGGAATGGAGGCTCACTGCCCATCTTGCTCTAGTCCATTGTGTAACGAACTTAGGTTAGTGGCTTGGAATGTGTGCACAGGAGCGTGGGAATGGGCAAAGCTACAAGTCAGCTCTTTATCAGGAGCCAGTTGTTAAAGTTTACCAGCGTATTGCTGAGCCTGAGATGATGGGCAAAGAATAGTAGACAACATTCTTTCCAGAAGAATCTAAAGAGTAGCAAAGGGAGGAGATAATCAGGGGTGATATGGGGTCAGTAGCTCATGGAATAAGAGGTTCAGTGGGTGTGAATGCTTCTGGTGACAGCCTGAAGGCACCTGGGAAGTGGATTAAACACTGCAGTGAGGAATGCCCAGAGATGGGCACAGATGAGGCTTTGCCCTGGAGCAGAGAGTGACCTTAAGTGTAATGTGACAGGAGGATCACAGGAAGTGAGTACAGCTGAGTTCCCAGGCTGGGAAACTGAGGGGGGGGGCTCTTATCCACTGACTCTGTTTCGTCAGTTAATGCAAGAGGCCTGGAGTGTCTGCACTTGCCAGGTGCTCTGTAAGCACTTTCACATAGAGCCTCGCAGCCTACCTGGTAAGAGTGAGTTGCCCAGTGATGTCATGCTGTGTTAGCTTACCTGCATGCGCTCTGTGGTTGTTACGAAAAACAATGAAATCACAGCGTTTCTCGGTGTGTGTTCCTACACACCTGACTGAGGCTCGGTGTACACTGAGAGCACAGGGGCGCTGAGCCATGCAGATACAAGGAAGGTGGAGAACTTTTGAAGGGCAGGGCAGTCTGGTTGTGGTGAACAGAGGAATGACGTTGTTGGAGGCAGGCGAGATCAGGGAGTGAGCGTAGAGGCGGGAGGGATGTGTTCCCAGGTAGTCATGCCTCTCCCCCGTCCCACAGGAATCCTGGCATCTATCTGTGGTGGCCTCGTGATGCTTTTGCCTGAAACCAAGGGCATTGCCTTGCCGGAGACAGTGGACGATGTAGAAAAGCTTGGCAGGTACTGCGCAAGATTCAACCCTCCCCGAATAACAGCATCTTGTTAAGCCGTGGGCATTGATTACCCACGATGGGAAATGACAATAAGTCTTCATTTAATACCTTGAAACAGTCAAAAGATTAAACAGGTTAACGTAAAAGAACTTAGAACTATTAAAAGAATGTGGGCTATTTTTAAAAATGTGACTGAGAAGCATTTCCTAGTAAGGTGTTAAAACTCAGACGTGATTTAAACCAGGGGCTGATGATGAGCTCAAACATGCGTCAGTGAGGGGCTGACGGAAAGATGGCAATGCATCGAATATGGGCCACCCTCCAAGATAAAAAGAACCAGCTTCCGTCTCCACAAAGTGACACAGATACTCCTCACGGTTCATTATAGAGAAAAAAATGCAAGCGCTGGTCTTATATGCATAATTAAAGTATAATTTAGTGCTATGAAAGTAAAATATCTTAGAGGTAAATAAGTAATCTTACTGAGGCAGAAATTAAGGGCAGGCATCTAAATTTTAAAAGTTATCAAACATACGTATTTTTAAAAGACCGAATTTTGGTTCTCTCAAGGCATTTTTTTTCTTTACTAATAGGCTGGGAAGAATGTAGAAGTTGATATTTTTAAAATACCAGTGTGTTCCATGGTTTTATATATGTTATTTTCATTTAATACTCAAAACAATTTTGTGAAGTAGAATTTTTTTTTTTTTAAATCCCCACTGGGAAATCAGAGAAGCTTTACAATGTTTAGCTGCTGGGAGTGGTGCTGAGGCAGTCCGGGACACCAGGTGACTGTGTCGTGTGGTTCTGGTTTGTTCTGCATCGTATCGTGGCTTTTTCAGAAGAGTGAGGGGCACCCTGGCAGGATTGTCAAGTCCTTTCTTGAGACCCCTTCTTGAGAGGTGGGCAACCACTGTGAGGGTCTCATGAAAACTCTTCAGGCCTTGAAAACTCTGCGAGGTAATTGCTGACTTATATTATTATCTCTTGTCCTGTTTTCTAATCCTGTTTTGAAAAACTGGTTGATTAGTCAACCTTCCTCCCCGACCCCCCAAAAAAACTTTCCTAAGCCAAGTCCATTTTACAAGCAAAATAAAACCTCAGTAATTTTTCATTGGTTGCCTATTGCTGGGATGGGCCGATCAATTTCAAGGGAATAATGCCGATTCTTGTGCCTGTTTGGAAGGAAAATGATGGGCAGTAGCTCATTCTCCACTTGTAGTTCTTTCTGTCCACTCTGCAACAGAGCTTCCTGGAGTTTGGGGTGGGAGAGAATTCCTCCCACTGCCACTTTATAAAACAAAACTAAGCTGATTAGAGCAGCACATTAAAATTATTTCCGCTATGAGAAATCCTTCTGCCAGGTAGGTAGCCCCTTGCTGCATCCCAACAGGAGAGATGTTATGTCTCTATTATTGTAGGCAGTCCCTTGGTTGGTATCAAGGTACAGGGTCCGAGTCAGGCTAAAGGGGCCATGCCCAGCTTCCTTCAAAGTTACAGCCCCATGCTAGAAACACCAAAAGACAGGAGAATGTTTGCCATGTTCAAGTGAAGCAAGGGGGCTATAATGAGAGAGGACATTAGTCTGTCTTATGATAAAGAATCCAGGGGTCAAAGGGATGGCTCATTGGTTATAAGCACTGGCTGGTCTTACATAGGATTGGGGTTCAGTTGCCAGCACCCACATGGTGGCTCACAACAACCAGTAACTCAAGTTCCAGGGAATACCAACTCCCTCTTCTGACCTCCATGGGAGCCAGGCATGCACGTGGTACACATGTTTACATGTGGGCAAAAACACGCAAAATAAAGAAACCTAATATAAAACATATATAATAATGTAAGCTAGTATAAATATATACTAATATAATACAACACAACATAATATAAAAAAATCTAACAAAATATTTTTAAGTTCTACATAGTAATGGGTACTTCTCAGGGGCTTATGTGTACCTTGCTTAGGCTGGGGTCATAGGTCAACGGTGAGAAGGACCTCTGTGCTGAATGCTGGTGATGAAACCTGTGAGCTTCACACTGCCTACCTCACTGGAGGCAGCTCCAATGAGGGGCTCTGCACTCTTCCCTCTAATGCAGCCTGCTGATGCCTGCCTATGCAATAACAGAGAGTAAAGCTCTTGTTCCTGACCACAGACCACTCAGGGGTCAGGCCTTCTAACCATAAAGCTTTGGAGAATTGTCAGAGAAAATCATCTGAGTTCAGGACTCTTCCACCAACTCCTTCATACTAACATTAGATTAAAGTACTGAAAGAGAGAGTGAGATTTTGGGGGGCTAGAAGGACCTAAAAAGTTTGTGAGGAAAATCAATATTCAACACTATGTATATATGTTAAATATATATATTATCAACAGCAAAAATAACTGGGCACAAATTCTCACTTTTTCATGCTCATAAATTTCCATAGTAGAAAGTAGAGTAAATAAATTATACATAGTTTCTACTCTTTGGAAAACACTATTGTGGGGCTGGAGAGATGGATTTGCAGTTAAGAATACTGGTTGCCCTTGCAGAGGACCTGAGACTGGTCTCTGGTACCCATACGATGACACAGCCAGTGTAAATCCAGTTATATCGGACCCAGTGCCCTCTTCAGACTTCCTTAGGCTCCAGGAATACACAAACACTTACATACTTGGAGGCAAAACCCTCCCAGTTTTGCTATTGTTCTGAATCATGATGTAAATATTTGATATGCAGATGGTCTTCGGCGACCTCTGTGGAAGGGTTGTTCGCCTCCCAAACGAGTCACAACCCATAGGTTGAGAACCGCTGTAGTCTAAGTCATTATGTGCTCTTTCACGAGGACTTCCCCTATCCCCCTTTGTCTTGTCAGTTCACAGCTGCGTCAGTGTGGCAGGAAGAAGAAAACTCAGGTTTCCACCTCTGACGTCTGAGGCCCCCGCATCACCCCAAAGGACAGGAGCCCTTGGATGCCACCTGCACCCAGAAGCTGACCCTGGTAGGAATATGCCTTGCAGCGTGCTTCAGCTCCTCTAGGTGGCGCCCTCCCAAGGACCCTTGGAGACTCCAGAGTATTTTGTACGGTGTAAGATGAAGATTTATCATGCTACCCAAGCTTTGGAAGCACATGACCTTTGACCTATTTAGCAAAGAGCCCATAGGTACACAGATTCTACCCAGGGAGCAACGCCTGTGACCCAGTGTGCTAAGGAAAGATGAGAAAGGCCCGGCCAGTTCTCCAGCTCTCAGGACAGCCGCACCAGGAGGCACAATGAACAAACCAAGACTAGCACTCGGAAGTGTGCTCGGCTGGCCTGATCAGGACAGAAGCGTTCTGGAGAGTCTGAGAACTGCTATTTCTGCTTCCCCTGAGCTTTACAGAGGCGACAAGTCTGGCATCCCTCCCCTCCTGTCCCCTGCAGCCTCTGAGGTCCCAGGCCCCAGGCTAGGCACAGTTCCCTAAGTGAGAACAAATCACAAATCTGTAACACATCCAAAGACTAGCTGTGATTCTGAGGCCGCCGATATTTTGTGCCGTCCCTCAGTGGATCCCTGTAATCACTGGTTGTTTATTGAGGAAGAAAAAAAAAAACAAAAACAAAAACCATAGATTATGACTTCCCGGGTCTTAGAATGTGAACAGTTGAGGGAATAATTATGTCACATTTGTGAGTTCAGTTCCAATGGTGCCTGTGGCTGAGAATCCAAAGTGCAGACTTTTTTTCATTCCATCTCGGCACTTTTGACTTGTCTTGGAGTGGGGTGGGAAGGAACAAAAATTAATACAAATACATGTGTTTCCATTTAAAGGGAAAGTCAATTGTATCCATCCTTAAAAGAATGAGCAGCTGCTTTGTAAGTGATTTAGGAGATACTAATGAGAGATCGGACTTTTTTTTTTTTTTATCAAGACTTTTCAAGCGTGAGACTCAGACACAAGCACAGTGTTTCACTATGTGTGTGATGATGGTAAGACAAATGTTTTAAGCCTTAAAGCATGTGAGAACGGAATGCGAGTGTTCAATTTCTCAACCGCCTTCCGGGTACTCCCTCACTGCCACAACCACCCCGTGAGTGCAGAGCTTCTGATGTGTTTTCCTGTGCATTTCTTTGCTGTAGCACTGCTCCCGGTCATCCTGCTACTGCCTTTGGGTTGCATTTCGCCTTGATAGCTGCGTTTCATAACAATAAACAATTTTTAAACTGTTTCTTTAAAATATCCATCCTTTCTCCACCTCCCCTCCCCGCCCCACCACCGCACATGTGCCACAGGAAAACACTATCCCACACGACAGTGTGTGTGTTGTTTGCTGTCTCCAGACCGGGAAATGGCATCGCTTCGATGCTGGCTCCTTGTTCCCTTACGGGCCCCTGGCACTGCCCGTGCCCTCGGATGTGACCCGCCATAACGTTCAGATTCTCGGCTGGTCGTGTATTAGATTTCCATCGCCTGGTCTATGCCGCAACTCAGCTAGCCAAGTCACATCCTGGGAGCTGGGCTAAAGCCCAGTCGCAGGGCCGAATGTCAGTCCCCAGAAGAGAACTCATTCTCCTGACTCCCCATGCACGTGGCAGCTCTGAAAACAATGTCCTCGGGCCAGAAAGGGAGACACTGAAGATGTGTGTCAGGCTGCGGTTAGCTGACAAGGTCAATGGACGAGTGCCTCACCGGGACCTTCAGTTCTCTCCTCGGTGACCCTACACCCTGCCTAGTCCTCTGTGCAGCTGGCCCAAGGGAAAACAAGCCAAATCACTGCAGCCAGTTTCTTTTCAATCGTTAGACTGAACGAAGGGTGTGAAAGTATCAAAGAATCCCCCCCCCCTCGCAAAACCAACTCAAATCAAAGTACATATAGAGTTTATTTTCAACAAATGTCATAGCAGTTTTGGTCTCTTCTCACAAAATCCACAAGTCCACAGACGAGAAAATTTTACCCACAGTAATACAAAAAGGGGAGAGGGGGTGCTGAGAGGCGACAGGAAATAGTGGTTCAGTGTAGTGTCTCGGCTTGATTACTGTCAATTATTTCCAAGCAACCTAAGTCCCCTCCCCACGTGTAGTAAGTTTTAGGAAGGGAATGTTTTCCTCTGCCTCCCTCCCACCTAATTAATTATTCCTCATCACCATTTGGATCCAATTAACAAACCGTGACACTCGGACATAGACCCCGGGCTTGTTGGGACGAGCGCAGCCAAGACCCCAAGAAGTGACTCCTTGTAAAATGTACTTGTCTTTCTCAAAGCAAACCAGAGGTCCACCGCTGTCACCCTAGATGAGGGAGGGAGAGCCCATGTGAGAAACTGAGCCTTTACATCTCTCTCTGTTCTCTCTCTCAGTGTCTTCTGCAGGCACATCCTCTTGGACTGAAAGTCCAAGGGGCGGAGCTGGGTCAACCCTGGACCATATCGATCTCTTTTCTTACCTGGCAGCTGTCGATGCCACCGGCCAAGTGCCCCGCACAGAGCTCCGTGGCTCTGACTCTGCCGTGTAGATACTCATCACGGTTACACACTTTGTTCTCAATCACAGGCAGCTGAGCCTCCTTAAGGCGGCCAGCACCAAAAGTGCCTGGAGTAAATGGTAAAGATGTGGTTAAAATCCCAATACAGGGTCCCCAGGAAACTTCCAGAATGCCAGAGTGGCGGTGATAGATCTCCCATTTGTGTGGCAGGTAGCACAAGGAATAACCCTTAACACTTTTTAGCCCTTAAAGTTGTAAGTATTATACAAGATGTTAACAAGATTTCCAAGACCTTCTCTGGCATTCCTGGCTTCTTCATGGTTTTAGGGGCTTATGATTTCCAGTTTAAAACATAAAACAAATACATTTAATATTTACAGGACTTTTAAAATTCAATTGCTGCTATAGTTATGTATTTTTTTCAGGATTTCTATGCTTTATTTACCACCTATGTAATATTGCTCCATTTCAAATCCTGACCCCCACCCCCTGCTCCTTATAGCATAAGGGTGAGAGGGCAAGTTTAGGCCAGAGAAGAATGTCAGGTGTCATTCCTCAGGCACTGTCCACCTTCCTTTTTTGGTCTAGAACTCACAGTGCAGGCTAGGCTGACTAGCCAGCAAACCTAGGGACTGGTCCTGTCTCTATCTCCCCAGCGCTGGGATTACAGTATGGGCCACCATATCCAGATGTGGGTTTTCTCTTCAACCCCATAAGAATAGTGTGTGTGTGTGTGTGTGTGTGTGTGTGTGTGTGTGTGTGTGTGTGTGTGT
>NW_026592890.1:7761436-7834208 GCF_907164565.1 Psammomys obesus
TGTGTGTGTGTGTGTGTGTGTGTGTGTGTGTGTGTGTGTGTGTGTGTTGAGATAAGGTCTCTCACTGACCCGGCACCTGCTCAGGGAGCTATTCAGAATAGCCAGTGAGTCCTAGGAATCTTTGTTTTCCCCTCCCTAGAACTAGTATGTTCAAAATACGTACCACCAGGTCTGTATTTATGGCTCTGGGGATCCAGATCATGTCTTCATGCTTACATGGCAAACATTCACCAACTGAGACATACCCCCAGTCCCTGGGACATTTTAGTAATGCTACAGTCTCCCTGATGGCTTAACAAAGAGTGGGGTTTCCTTTAGCCATGAAGGAAATGTTTTGGAAATACGGTGATGGTGGCACAACATGGTAATTAAACTACAGGCATTTCAGACAGTTTGTTTTATTTATGGCCTCCCAAAACCCTTAAAAAATAGCCATCTTTTACTAAGAATTAACTGTTCCGGGAACAAGCTGGTGGTGTGGTATAATTTCATTTAATTCTTGCACTAGTTCCAGGAAGTAGGTAATTCTACAATCCTGATACACAGTTAAGGAAACCGAGGCTTAGTGTGGTCGTAGCGTTTACCTCGAACTTGGGGCTGTGAGGTCAATTCCATGTACTTTTTCTTTCTTACCATAATCTTTGGCCCCCTCTCTTGCTCACAAAGGCTCTCCCGTCTCCATCCCTACAGTTTATTTTTATCCCATGATATTTTCTTACATCTACGTTATCAGAAATAATATGCACATATTTATGCTCAGATTATTTTCTAGACATGTATGACAATATAAAACACACTAGAAAACATCAGTTCATAACACTCTCTTGAGTGTCCACATAACACTATTATTAGAATATTATAACAACAACAACAACAAAAAAGTTGATGTAATCGGTGTAGATCATTCTGGCTCATGTCCTAATTTATATTTTGTTGGCAGTTGGGGGAAGGGAGCGTTTGTTCCCTTATGTGATTTACCAGTTTGTAGTTCTTTTTTTGTACAAAAGGCTGCTGCTTTGTGTGCCAGACTGAGACAGAACACTTGCAGATCTGCCAGAGGAATAGCTGTTGTCCAGGTGGACCCACCCAGCACGCCCCAGCCAGCCTGCCCAGAACCCAGCTTTCCCCGGAGTTTTACAGCTCGCCTTTGCTTTTCTAGCATGGAGCAGCCAAGAAATAACAGGCAGTCCCTTCCCCAGACACACTGACTAGACTTGTCCGGGGTTCAGAAGATGTGTAATCTGTCTGGTGATTACCGGAGCAGAAGAGATGTGTCTTAAGGTCATGGGACCACATGGGGTGGTGAGCTCGGCCTGAACTAAGCTCAGAACTAGAGGCCACACCCCACTCAAAATATTTGGCTGGAAGAGATTCTACTCCAGTGTCGCAGCTCTCATTCACTTTCTGAGCCCCGAGAAAGCCACCTCTGCCTAACGGTAGGTTTCTGTGGTCTATGAAGATATGCTGCCATCAGGTGGCCAAAGGACAGAAGACATCTCTGGGAGCCTGATGACAATTTAAACCTTTACCGCCTGGGAGGGGGCCACCAGGCTAAGTCTAACAGTAGCAGGGACCCACTGAAAATCCAGAAAAACAGCAGAGGGCCTACCCGGATGAGTCCTCAGCCTCACCTCAACACCAGCTCGGCACTGGAACATGAAAACCTGAGCAAGCCCAGGGCGTGAAGTGAAGAGGGAGAATTTTGTTTGGTCTAGGAAGCTAAGAGCACTGATTGACTTGGTGTCAATAATGATTGATGTGGAAAGAAATTCATAAGCAAGCTGGAATTATGTGACTCACCTCAGTTCAGTTACTGTTATAAGAATCATTTCTCAGTAGATGTGTTAGGAATGGCAGGGAGCTTAGTGTGGGACAGTAGTCAGAAATCTTTGGCAGGGTGGGAGGAAAAGTGAATGGGCTTGGGCATGGCTGTTTTCAAAACTTTGGTGATGTAATGAGGACAGTAGTAATGGTGGATGTGATGATGGTGATAGTGATGACTAAGATAGTGGTACTGATGGTGACAGGGAAATGTTGATGATAACGGAGATGATGGTGATGGTGATGGAGATACAGACAGGGCAGTAGGGCTGTGGTGATACTAGGAGTGGTGCTGGTAATAATGATAATGTTGATGAAGCAGGGATGCTGGCGGTGGTGGTATAGTGGTTGTAATGATTGCCATGATGGTAGTGATAGTGATGATCTTGGTGGTAAGGTAGACACGTTGCTGATGATGGTGGCAGTAATGATTGTAATGGCAATACTGATGGGGAGGTGGGAGAGCGATGGCCATGATGGTGATGCCAAGTGACGGTAAGGACGCTGACGGCAATGGAGAGTATGGTGCTGGTGGTGATGACGACGGTGATGGTCCATACATAAATTGTGCCATAATATTAATATCCACAATGACCTTATAACTTAGTGCAGATGGGGACAGTGATGCTTAAAGGAAGTTAACTAACTTCCCAGTGTCACAAGGAAGATGGTTGATCTGGAACTGATTTCCAGAAACTTGGGCATTTGGATCCATCATTAACCAAAGCACTGTCCCTATTTCTAAGAGCAAAGCCCTCATGCGAAAGGAGGGCTTGGGGGAGGGTGTAGATCTTCCATCCTCAATTAATGTCCCCCCAGAAATGCCCTCAGAGATATGTCCAGGGTCCTGTCTCCGAGGTGAGTCTAGTTTAGTTGACAATGAAGATAAATCACAAAGTTGATTTTTTTTTTTCTGGCTCATTGGAAGCCTTTCACACTACATTACACAGGCCTGCTGAGGGGTTGACTCTTTGTTCCTTCTGAGCATGTGTGGGTCTTGCCCCCAGCTCTAGAGCAGACCATGAAGTATGGGTCTAAGACAGGCACAACTGGCTCAGAAGTGGCTCATGACCAGAGCCTGAGCTTTCCAGGCTAGGCTTTCCATCGTTCCCACTGTGGGGAAAGCAGAATCCTTTATACCCGTGGACAGAGCCAAAACTAACATCTGCAGCCACAAAGACAGTGATCCCCTGTGTGACCAGAATGACACCCAGATGGTGCCTGGACAGAGCCCTAGGCCTGGACCTACACAAGAACCAAATGACTTTC
Organism: Psammomys obesus; assembly: GCF_907164565.1. NCBI lineage: Eukaryota > Metazoa > Chordata > Mammalia > Rodentia > Muridae > Psammomys > Psammomys obesus. The sequence continues at coordinate 7,764,527 of NW_026592890.1, forward strand.
TAGATCACTGGAAATTTCCCTCATTTTGCTTCGTTCAGTCTGAGCTGGGTTTTCTGTTACTTGCCAAGAGGAGTTGCATTGAATACAACTCTGCCCCATCTTCAAGAATGGCATCTATCATGGACAGGACACGTGTGACACTGCGCTCATTTTCTCACCGTTTCCCCCACCACAGCCCCCAGTATGCTCTAGCCTGGGAAATTCTCAGCGGGCCTTCCCTAATCATCCACAGCTGGTGTGCAGGAGCCTGGGCTCCTCTCCAGGGCTCTGTTGCTAGCTAGCAACAGGCATGTTGTTCCTGCCGCCTCACCACATGGCTCTGAGCCTCCAGCTCTCCATCTGCACAAAGGAACAATATCTCACTCCTAGGAGTTTGCAGCAAGCAGGGTTTTTTGGGTTTTTTTTTTCCTTTTCTCAACCGCAACTAAAGCCTAATAACAACCTAGCACTTCCACAGGGGACACATCAGTTACCAATGTTCCCCTTCCAGGACCTCAATGCTGCAGGATCGGAAGTGTGGAAAGGGGAGACAGGAAATCAGTGAAATAGGAGAAGCCAAGATCAGAATGATCCAGGCTAGTCATTCTGGTTGTGTGCTTGTTTGTTTCTAAGCCACAAAAAAAAAAAAAAAAAAAAAAAAAAAAAATCTTTCTTTGAAAAAAAAAGACTTCTCCAGGGGACAGGGCCAGCACACTCGCCGGCACTCCTGAGGGGGAGAACATGCTTCCGAGGTGTTCTTACTGTCCTCACAGCTGAGGGGCCCTGCTTGCTGGATTTACTTATTGTTAGACATATGCAAAGACAGAAGGGGGAGTCCCCAGAGTAAGTACAGATTGTGATAGTGGTGCCTGCATGGAGGTTTCTTCCCACCCCCACCCCACCCGCTGTACCAGGATATGTGGACTTCTCTCCCCTTCTGGCTGTCAGCTTGTCTCCTCCCTAATGGCATCTCACACTTATTAAGTAGGTGAATATTTGGGAAGACAAGTAGTTTAGCTACAATTTTTGTTGTTGTTGTGTCACATCATATCTGAGAATTCAAAACATTAAAGTCACATGAAAAGTACAGGCTAGTGTCGGTGGGCTGTGCCGAAGCCCTCTCCCCTGGGGAAAAGGCTTTCACATTGTGGAGAGGCAGGCAACTGCCCAGGCAAATCCAGAAAGGGGCTGGACCACATTCACATGCAGGACTTTATACACCTCGCTCCAAATTGTCCCTTTTGTCATATAGCCTGTCATTTAGCCTGTCGTCATCTTACCTTTCGTGTCTCCCCAGCCAGTGATGTAGCAGAGCGTGCGGTCAGCAACCACATAATTAGGAGATGGCAGGCAGGCTGGAATGACTTTATCAGTGATGGTGGCGGGGCTGAAAGGGAGGCATCAACTGTTATGTTAGCTAATCTCCACCCTTCACCTGCAGACCACCCATAGCCTAGTGGTCCTGGCTCACTGTCCCAGCATTCTCTGGGCTGGTTTTTCTTTACTTCATGGACATAGAAGGATATAGGAAACTCTTCACCCTCAAAGTGCCCTACAGTTTCCTATGAGCTAAGTAATCGATTGTATGGGAGGGGATGTATGTTTATGTACTGGCTTCCTCAATTGCTCATCACCTCAGTTTTTGAGGCAGGGTCCTTCCACTGAACCTGAACTTCACTGAGTCTGTGAGACTGTCTGGTCAGTGAGCTCTGGGGGTCATCCTGTCTCTGCCTCCCCAGTGCTGTGGTTACAAGTGCTCAGCTTCATGCCAAGCTTTTGACACGATGCTGGGGATTTGAACTCGGGTCCCCGTGCTTGTATGGCAGGCACTTTACTGACTGAGCCCTCTCCTCAGCCCTGCCCTATGGTTTGTGATTTCCTATTCAATGTAAGAGGGTACCATTCTGTGAGTGGACCATCTAGGTGTCGCTCTGCTACACTAAGGCCAAATGGTGTTTGGCCAGGATAACTTGTTCTATCTTTCTGGGTCCCATGTCTTCTCATCAGTTAAATGCTAAGGGCCCCGACAAGCCATGTACATACATCAAGTGAGAAGTAAGTTCTCAGCAGAAGTGAAACAAACTGTTTTCAAAGAACCTTCACCTGCCTAGAGTTTGATGGATTCACACTCATTCTAACTTTGGTCTTTCAGACCCAAAGTCTCAGTAAGGTCAAGAGGAAAAAGGACTGGAAATGAGAAATACCCTGTTTTCATTGAGAATCCACTGTCTCTTCTCTAGCTTTAGGGCAGATGCATTTTCCCCAGAACGACCAAAACAGACCCAGTCTTTTGCAGGAATGTCATTCACTTGTTACGGAACACCAAAGACCTTAGGCCCTCAGGCTGTGGGGTGTGGAGATCATACAATGAATCCCAAAATGTGTTAGGCTGTCAGAAAACTGGATTCACCCTATTTTCTGAAGGACTTGTTCAGCTGTCAGATCACCCTGAGAGTGAGTCTGAGAGTACCACAAGGTTCTTGTGTTTGCTTCTTGGCTGAGATGCAAGGGAAGGTTCTGGAGAACATGAGGGAGATCTGGTTGATTTACAGAGCAACTTCCCTTCTTTCCTTCTAGCACATCAAAATGCCCCCAAGACATCACCTCTGAGTTTACAGCCCAGAAACGTTGCCCGTGTTTGAGACCAAACTTCCCTCCAGCAGCCTGCACTGGCTGGACCAGCCGTTGTCACTGCCAGAAATCATCTCCTGGTCATCTGGAACTCATCAGGCACAGCTAATGTGCTCCGAGTGCCTGTTGCCTGTCCCAAACGTGCACTTCTTAAAATAGCTGACCATTTGTGAGCTGTGTCCACGGGAACGGACCTGTTTCCAAACACTTCTAACTCTATGGAACAAGCCTAATTACCCAGTGTCAGGCTTTAAAAAAAAAAAAAGACACACATCAGCAGGGAAGATAGGCCCAAAGAAAAGAACAGTGAGAGAACTTAGACTCATGAACTGTTTCTTGTTTCATTCTGCTCTTTCCTGTGTTGGTTTGGTTTGTTGTTGTTGTTGTTTTTCTGTTGTTGTTTTTTTTATATGTGTGTGCATGGGATGCAACAGAGGCCAGAAAAGGGCGTTAGATCCCTTGGAACCAAAATTACTGGTGGTTGTGATCCACTTGATATAGATTCTAGGAACCAAACATGTCCCCTGAAAAAGCAGCTATTGCTCTTAACTGCTGAGCCACCCTCACCCCCATTTTTGTGGGGCTTTATTCCTGTTGTGGTTTTGGTTTTGAGTTTCGGTTTCTTGAGATAAGGTCTTTCTGTATAGCCCTGGCTTTCTGTATAGCCCTCACTATGTAGATCAGGCTGGCCTCAAACTCACAGAGATCCACCTTCCTCTGCCTCCCAAGAGCTGGGAACAAAAGTGTGTGCCACCATGCGGGCACATGTTTGTAGTTTTAAAAAGTGCTTTGAGATACATCATTTTATTTGATTCTCTCTCATCATATTACATTAAGAGGAGCTTTGAAAGCCTGTAGTACCTGACTGAGGGGCTTTACCAGCCTGGAATAACTGATGGGGGATATATTAGCTTGTGAGCAAGAGGTGAGGATGACACAAGAGTGAATCAGCACCTTATATTTTAACTCTTCCTTCAAAGTTAGTCCCGATTCCTTTTCCAGGAATGTATCTGGGGTGTGTGGAAATGGGCTGAATCTTGGCTTTCTGATGAAATATACTCCCCCCCCTTTTTTTTTAATCCTCATGCTTTTGCATCTTAGATATCACTTCCCCAACCCCACACATGATTATGGCTCATAAAACCCTGCTATGAAGTCTTCACTGAGCTTGAGATACAAACCCACGTGCACCCATACCGGCTTAGCTTCAGCAGGGCAATGTCAGCTCGGCCGGGCTCCGTGAACAGCTTGGCTACCTCTATTTGCTGAACATTCCTCCCAATTTCATTTTCTTCATGTGCACCCAGAACAACCTTGTAGAATTCAGGTCTCGAAGATCTAGAAAACATGGTGACATCAGAAGCAAAGCATAGTCCAGACCCTTCCCTGGTGCCTTCCTGTGCCATACACGAGGCCTCCCAACGCATATAGCCACCAGAATCTGTGCCTCCTGGGTGGCAAGAAACAAAATCCCAGGTTTGTCTGACCCTGGAATATTCTTGAGCTTGAGAGGACCAATGCCTGTCATTGAGTAGATCTGTTTCCCCAGACTCAGGTCATACTCTGGACCTTCGGCAGATTTTCTCTAAAACTAGCTCCCTCTCATCTAACTGTCCCAGTGGCTCTGCTATGGAGTTCTGCACACATACTCCTGAGTCCTTTATGTCACTACATGGAAGGTAAGCAGGCAGAGTAGAAGGGGAGGAGGGGAGGAGAGGAGGGTCAGTCCTTAGAAGGAGACCCAGTTACCCATGGAACATACTTCTCCAAGCAGTGTGCAGCTGTCAGTACCCACTCTGGGGATATTAAGGTACCTCCGCAGAAGTGCTCGCCTCTAAACCTGAGAGAGGGAGGAAGCAAGAACTTTCATTAAGGCCATATGTTTAGTTCCACTGAGTTGCACAGAAAATCAGAAAGATGCACTCATTCACTTTATTCTTTCTATTCCCAGCAGAAATGGCCGACAGCCCATGTTCTAGATGGAAGGGACACAGGAGCATCTCTCTACACCACTCTTAAGCTATCTGGGAGAGCCTTGGATGTCACCTGTTCCCAGGGAGCAGAGGTGGTGGCTCCAGCATGAAGTCGTCCTGTACCTGCATTTTGACATGTTAGCCCTGGACCCCATCGTAAACCACCAGTCCAAACCTGCCCTTGAGGCTGCCTTTGTTTCTTATTGGCTAGGGCTTTGCAAATGGTCTTCATGAATTATCCTTTGAGCAGCCAAAAGTGATGCCAACAGCAGTAATTCAGGCGAATAAGGTTACCAACTCCCAACCAGGCTGAGATGGCAAGAATGCAAATAGCACAGTATGTAGGATCAGGTTAGCTAAAGGCAGGAAATAAACCACCATTCAATTCCAGAAAGAAAAAAATATATATGTGGCAAGAACAGATCATACAGCAAGTAGTTATTAAATGTGAAGGTGAAGAAAAACCAATTCTGTGCCTGGAGAGATGGCTCAGAAGTTTAAAACATTGGCTGCTCTTCCAGAGGATCCAAGTTTGGTTCCCAACACCTACATGGTGGCTCACAGCCGTCAGTAGATCCAGTTCCAAGGGATTTGCTGCCCTCTTCTGGTCTCCAAGCATACAGGGCACATACATGGCGCACATTTGTACATGCAGACAAGCACTTATATAAATAAAACAAAAATAAATCTCTTTTTAAAAAACCTCAGTAACAGAGATAAGAGTTCAGCCAACCATGCCCACATCAGTCAGTGGCATTGTGCAACTGACAGAGGAGGCTGCAAATGGCAAATGGAGCTTGCACAATGGTATGGAAGTGAGGCAGGCAAGGCAAGCAGCCTATGAGGAGCCTGCTCCATATGTGCACTTTAAAAGCCACACCCAAGCAAAGTGGATTAGAGATTACAGATGTGCTCCACACACGTGGCCCTGCTTCCACGGGCTCCGATGCCTCTCTCTTGGAGGAGGGCTGTCACAGGCTGGCTGGTTGGCATATCTGTGAATGCACAAGCAGCCTCCGTGGTTAAATTCATGGGGGGGGTCACAAAAGGGCACACAGTATCATCAGACACCTGCATCTTCAATAGGCAAACTCCTTTGTGAGCCCCAACCTTCACAGCATCCCATTTTTTAACATATTCCTTTCATTTTACAGCAGCCAACGAATGTATGAACACCTAGAGCACCTTCCATGTTTTCTGGGGATGTCATCATTTTACATAGTTTGTTGTATTTACAGAACTTAATGACAGACTTGTTTTTTTTTTTTTTTTTTCTTAAATGCCATTTTTGGTCATTTTCAAAGTAGAGAACCTAAGATGTCTTTTACACTGTTTGTAGCTGTATTTATTCCTTGTTAAGAAAAGACAAAGGTAGGCAGTGGGTCCTAGCAGTGTAAGCTTAGCATAAAGACTTTATGAGGCTGACACAGTCTCTGCAAATCTGTACCTTGTCCTGAGACTGATCTGCCAGGGCCAGGAGTGCGGATTGGCCACGCAGCCACCCACTATCCTCCCAGGGCATTTCTTCGGTTCCACCTGAGGCTTCCCACAGTCAAATGACGATGCTGTAGAATGACACAGGAGAAGGAGGTCACAAGGAGGCCAGTTCTGTTATACAGTCCTGATAAATTCATGGCCCGTGGCCAGGAGCTGAATTTGTGACATTCCTTGGGGTCACAGGCAACCTTTGGACCAGTTCCTCTGAGTTTCAGAAGTGGTAGCAGACTGCACAGAACCCTGTCCTCTGAAAGAGCTATAAACTCTAATCACTTAATTAAATTGGTGTAGGGTAGAATTAAAATAAGAGCTTTCCTTGGTGGACTTTGATGGCCAAACAGAGTTATCTGTAACTGTGGCTCAGCCTCCACGTAATACATTGGGAACACGAAGATTTGTTCGTCATCACCATCTATGTGGCACGCCCAGCCTGTATCCTGAAGCCTGCAAGAATCTCAGAACAGCTATAAATGTGACTCTACACATCCGTAGATGCCAGCATCATGTTGCAAAGTCAGAATTTCTAGGCTGTGGAAGGAAGGTTTCCTGAAGGCCATAGCTCTTATCCCCATTGGAAGATAGTATGGTATTTTTTTTCTTGTGAATCTGTGTGGGTTGTGTGTCTGTCTGTGTATGTCTGTGTGTGTGTGTAGGCAGACAGCAAGTGCAACTATTCTCAGCCCAATTTTACCTTCTCTCCGCTGGTTTGAGCTCAGACCCTTCCCTCCCTGCCCTTCCCTGTCCTCCCTTACCCTGCACGCTGCCCCAAACAGCCTGCTATCATCAACCACTAACCATCAATCTACTTGCTGCCACCTGCTTGTCCTCTGTTTACCTCCTGTGTCCATTCCCTCTCATTAGCCAGCCTTCCACTTGACTAGAGACAGGGTGTTCTCCTGCCTTTGCTAATTCCCACTACAGGGATGCAGAGGATGTTAAAAAATGCTTCTGTGTGGCCCACAGCCCCAAAGTCTTCAGAAAGGTAACTGGAAGCATTGTTCATATCATTCCTTCCATCTTAATCAGCCAGAGTCTGAAGTAGATGGAATTTCCCACTTTCTTTTTGACCTGTTCTGAGAATCCCTGTAGGGAGGGCTTTTCAAATAGAGCTGTGTGTTGTGATGGGACCATCCTCTCCAAAGCTCAGCTCAGTGACTAGCATTGTGCCTCTCACTTCCATGTGTGTATGTTGCACTTCCTACGTGTGCACGAGCTGGTTAGTGTCTGTCATCTTGACACAAACTACAGTCACGTGGGAAGAGGGAACCTCAGCTGAGGAATTGCCTCTATCAGATAAGCGTGTGGGCAGGGCTGTAGGGCATTTCTTTGATTAGTGATTGAGGTAGTGAGCTCAGCCCACTGTGGGTGGTGCCATCCCCTGGGAAGGTGGTCCTGAGTGGTAGAAGAAGGCAAGCTGAGGCAGTCCACAGGAGCAAGCCAGTAACTACACTCCTCCGTGGTCTCTGCTTTAGTTCCTGCCCAGTTGGACTGTGATACAAAGGTAAGCCAAACAAACCATTTTCTTCTCCTAGTTGCTTTGGGTCATAACGTATGATCAAGACAACAGAGAAACCAACTAGAACAGACGAATAGGCTATCTCTGTGACAGACCTGCCCATGTTGTTTTAGAGAGGGTTTTCGGAAGGATTTTGGAGATCTGTGCTGGAAAAGGCATTGCTCAGAGCTTTAGGGTCTATCCTGTGGGAGCTTGGAAGTTAAAAATGGTGAGAAAAATGAAGGCCTGGCTTGTGGAATTTCAGACAAGAGTTTGAGAGTCTCTCAAAGACAGTACTGATCATATTTGTGTGATGTTTTGAATTAGGAATCTGTGAAGTGAAACCTTTGCTTTGCTGAGATAATCGTTGCTGGTTGGCTGGGGCTGAAAAATTAGCTGTGATTAACAGAAGCACGGCATTACTGAGGTAGAATCTTCTGGAGACTCTTCTCCTTGGGGTCAGCACTCAGGAGCCGAGGTGGGAGTGGGGAGAAGCTGGAAGGGGAACTTGGTGAATTGTGTTTAAGCATCTCCATGTGGTACTGGTTTTGAAGGCATAGAGGAATTATGGAGAGCAGCTGAAGGTCGGCACCACATGATGTGGCTGTTGGCTACCAAAGCTTGACTCGATGGTTTCTGGAGCTGCTCCATTGAGGTGAAGGAATCAGGGCCCTTTGAAGCCAGGACACAGAGCCCCAAGCATGAATGCCAATGCCAGGCACCACTCAGAGGCAGCCTGTGCAGGGTAGGTAAAGACAGTGGGGGTAAGGGTGAGGCAAGAGATAGAAATTGAGTGTGGAGATTTAAAGGGAGACACAGAGAGCCTAGGAACTTTCATATAAAGAAGCCACCAGACATTTTCATATACAAAAAGCATATACAAAAACCCCCACTCAAGAAAAAGGTCACTGTCCATTTCCTTAACCCTTGCAGCCATGTTATTTTACAGTAAAGCTGGCAGGTAGAACCCAGCCTATCCCCTTTCCCTCTCCTCCCACCCCCTGCTCTGCCCAGAGCCACTACATGCTCCTAACCACTGCCCCCCAAATACTGGGGACACAGCTCCTGAGAGCTTTGCAAGTTAAGCCCCTCCCTCAGGCTAGCTCACTGTGAGAAAGAGGAGTGTACAATGACAAGTTCTGACTGCAAAGTTGGTGAGCACAGAGCAGACACAGCCATCGATTGCCACCCCAATATCAAGAACTAATACCAGGCTGGAGGGATGGCTCAGAAGTTAAGAGCATTGGCTGCTCTTTCAGAGGTCCTAAGTTCAATTCCCAGCAACCACATCATGGCTCACAACCATCTATAATGATATCTGGTGCCCTTTTTTGGTGTGCAGGCAGAACAAATGTCAACTCTCCTTTTCCAGAGCCAAACCCCTTCCTTTCAAGAAAGTCCCTAAGGAAGGACCCCAACATGCTGTCTCTAAGTTAGGTGGGTAGTGAATTGGAAATCCAGGGAGAAAATGAGACTAACAGAAATATCTGCATTATTTTTCATAAAAATTAGGAAGATAGTTTGCGGGTTTTTGGTGAGTGAGTGAGTGTGTGTGTGTGTGTGTGTGTGTGTGTGTGTGTGTGTGTTCTCTCTTCTCTGCTATTGAAGAGGAAAATCTCTGTGGTGTTTTAAATGAGAAAATGTTCCCCAAGGGCTCATGGATGTGAACTTGGTCGTTGGATACTCATGGAAGATTTGAGATGTGGAGGTTTGCTGAAGGAAGTACGTCAGTAGGGAAAGGCTTTGAGAGTTTATACCCTCAGCTCACTCCCAGGTCACACTCTGTTTCCTTGGGTGCGTTTGGGGTGACCCCTCAGCTAGCTGCTCCTGCCATCGCACCTCAGTCTCTGCCACTGTGGACATGACGCTCCTTAGAATGGTAAGCAGTGAGTGCCTCTGTAAGCTGCTTTTGGTCATGGCATTTGATTGCAGCGGCATCGAAGTAGCTAATATACATCCTATCCCAGAAGTCCTGAACTTATTTTACATGCATCTCAAGCCAGATATTAAAAAAGTTCATGGGAAACCTCCCGGGGCCGATTTGTTCCCTTCGACATTTCGAAGATTTAGTGTTCAGTTTAGTTGTTACAGGGCAAGAACAATAATAGCTCAGGGTCAAGATGTTGGTACAAAAGAGGGCTCGGGGTAAAGGCAGCCATTTCTTCCTCAGAGGCGCTCGGCTCAAGGCCTGTCTCTGCTGGTTGGTTGTTTTGTGTAAGTCCTCATAAAGAAGACTGTCACTCCATTTATTGGAAAGTAGTTTCCTTACAAAAAAAGGAAAGAAGGGGAAGGTGGGGAGAGAGAAGAGAGGGAAAGGAGGAACTTACCACACAGGGGGACATCACAATAGTCATAGAGTTTTCTGGGGTTCATTGTATAGCACCAAGGACCATTTACATCCCCGTCCGGGTTTCGGCAGTACTGAAAAGAGATGGGGCATTTGAGAGAAGGCTCACCTGGGGTGGAGGGGGGGACCAGATATAGAGAGGTCTACCTATAGGATGGAAGGGAGTGTCCCTTTGATTTCTTTCCTTCTTGTTCTTTTGATAAGTTGGTTTAAGGTGCTTATGAATCTCAGTTGCAGAATGCCAATGGTCCGGTCTCTGCTCAAAGCAAGTTTCAGCTAGGAAACCCCTCCCTGGGCCAGTTGTGAGAGAGCCAGCCATCGGGGACAGTGGGACATTACTGGTCGTCTTATCTTATCATTGGTGGCTTCAGTTAATCCTATGTCCCATGAAGCCTTGTTTATTTAAAATGTTTGCACCCTCCATGGGCCCAGACAGAAGGTAGCGTGCTCTCTGATACTGTGATACAATAAACACAGATATGGCTTCTGACTCCTCCAGCCTGTGCTGTTTCCTGGGGAGCATCAGACACAGCCCCTAAAGGCCTGTGACATCCTGGGAGACAAGAGCATCTTTTGCTCTAATGAAGTAACCAGGAGAGTTTCTGGAGAGGTTTGGGATGTGGGGATGTGAGCAAAGCATTGGAACTTTTGCCCTGTCCTCTGAACCCTGGAAGAGGAAGAGGGGCTGATGGTTGCATTGCACCAAAGGTCAATACTGTGGACAACCATGTCAACACAGCAAAGTTTCCATTAAAAAGGGGAACAAGGGGCACAAGTTCCAAGGGATTCCAGGCGCTGCAGAGTGCTGGAGAGTGCCCAGGGAAGGCAGGGCTCTCCTCCCCTCCCCATGCCCCTCTGCGTGTAGGGCCTAGATAGCTCTTCATGACAGTGATCCCAGAAGCTATGAGATCTGTCTGTTCTCAGACAGAGTCTGACTGTAGGATACCTAGCTGTGGCCTCATCTTCGTTCCCCTCCACCCGACACCCACCCACACCAATTTTCCCCTCCCTTCCTTTTCCCTCAATCCCAAAGATCAGTCCTGGACAGTTTAGTGAAAACCCCGAACTTGATCTGTTCAAAGGTTAGCCAGGAGAATGCGGAACAGAACTCAAACCGGAGTGGCTTACATTCTTTTCCAGACCTGCCCGTGGGTTTGTCTGTGGGGTGAAGATGCTGTGCCTGTGGGGTTCCTGGGCAGCCCATCCCTGGCAGGGAGTGCCAGCTGCAGTGATGGCTATTTTGCCCCGATAGTCCTTACCGTTCTCGTACATACAGTCTGTGGGAAAGGAAGAGGGAGGTCATTCTCCCCTGGGTAGCCCAAGCAGGGTACAGCATAAAGCACCAGTATTGGCTTGCTCTACTACAGTGGCTCCCAGCGTCCCTAATGCTGCGGCCCTGTAATGCAGTTTCTCCTGCTGTAGTGGAAACCACTGCTCAGGTAGGTTAGTGTTGGGTTGCTCTCCAGTGGCAGACCCAGTGACTCAGCCCCAAACACTGGGATGCTAACAGCTTAGCAAGAACTGCTACCTAGTTTAAGTGGGCAGAGATGTTTACTGGCTTGGAAATGATCCAGCATTGGTAGGATGTTTTAGGAAAAGGAAATCAAACTAGGACATAGGAAAACCCGGCTTTACAACAATTGTGTGAATTGTTACAGCACGTGGAGGGCTTACGGGGTGCCCTAGGAAACTGTCCACTCACCTTCTCCCATCACCTTCCCACCTCCCCCAAGATGAAGCCGAAGCTCATTCCACACAGCAGACTCTCAGCCCACACTGGCACCCCCATGCAGTGTGGGAACTTCCACATCAGTGACACTTCCTCCTCTGTGTCCAGTCTCCACATCTGCCCAAAGATGTCCGGTCACTGGCTCCTTACCTGGCTCAGAGGTGGCTGGTACATTTGGAACTTGGGGGACCATGGGCGATTCCACAGCACTCCCTCCTGTCTCAGAGCATCTCTTCAGGTTGCAGTATTCCCACCTGACGCTTGGGTCAGTGGTGTAGCACCAAGGGCCCTTGTCAGCATCAGGGTTTCTGCAGTAGTTCATCTCCAAACCGCTGTAAACCCCAAGACAGTGCCGTCAGCAGTGGTAGAGAAATTCAGTTCCTTCTGGAGTTCATTACAACGAAAGTGTTAGCAAAGTGCCTTTGGAACATCCACTGAAGATATTAACAATGAGCAATAACAAGAGGCCCTCTTCACCAAAACTGAAACAATGTAAATATAATGTAAATATAAAAGCACTCTGTCAAATGCTTTCTCCCAATGTAGATCTTAAAATGTAATTTTAGATTTTAAAAAACTATTAGGAATATATCAATCTTTCTATATATCTCTACATTGGGATATTTAAAATGAAAGTTAAAACATCACTCAAAGGAAGCAATAGCATATGAAAAGGAGAGTTCCCTAACCTGTCTGTTCTTAATGTGGTTAAAAGACAAACATTTATAGTTAATGGAAAGTATGAAGTTGATGTCACTGTAAATATGATAAGGGTTGGTTTGCATTTGAAAGATTCATAAAAGTTGGCTTGGAAAACGAGTTCTCTGGCAGAGCGTCATTTTAATCCTTATCCTTAGAGTCACTCAGGGCCATGACCTACAGCATCTGTGGGAAACAGAACCCAGCACTGTCTGGATACTGCAGACAAGTCCCTTTCTCTCAGGCCTGTGCCCACAGCTGGAGGAGGCCAGTCAATGGGGTTCCAAGGTGCCAGCTATGCTGACAGGCATCTGCTTTCTGTTAGTTGAGATGTACTTTACTTCTGGGATTGTGGTTTGAATCTGAAATGTCTCCCGCAGACTCATGTTTTAAACATCCGGTTCCCCAGCCAGTGGTGGTGTGTGGGGAGGTTCTGGTAACTTGGGGAGGCAGAGCCTAGCTGGAAAAAGTAGGTCAATGGGGCAAGTCCTTAATACAATATTATACATACTGCAATCTTATCCCTGACCACTTCCTGCCACCCTCGCTGCTGTTGTGTGTACAGCTTCCTCCACAACATGCTCCAGCCACTGGAATAGCCAACGGCACAGGCGTGTGGAGCCAGTGATCATAGATCAAACTCTCTGAAACCATGGGCCAAAAATGAATGTTCCCTACTTAGTTGTGCCTATTTGGTATTTTAGTCACAGCGATACCAAAGTAACTAGTACGTCTCATGGGATATACAGAGTATGATAGGTTTGATAAACATTTTCATTATCCTGGAAGCCCCATCTCCACCCCTTCCTCCCAGGGTTTATTTTGTCCCAAGTACAGTCTCCTCTTATCAATAAATGGATACCCATAAAATGTGCATTTTTATATATTCTTTCCTTAATAGAAAATTTTTGAGGTCCTTTCATTGTATGACTGGACCAAAAAGTGTTAATTCATACTTTTTAAATATAATTTTTTATTTATTACAATTTGTTCACTTTGTATCCCAGCTGTAGCCCCACTCTCATCTCCTCCCAATCCAGTCCTTCCTCCCTTCCTCCATCCCTCATCTCCTCCAATGCCCCCCAGTCTACTGATATGGGAGGACCTCCTGCCTTTCCATCTGACCCTAGCCTATCAGGTATCATCAGGACTGTCTTTCATAGTCTTCCTCTGTGGCCTGGTAAGGCTGCCTCCAGCCCCTCAGGGGGAGGTGATCAAAGAGTCAGCCACTGAGTTCATGTCAGAGACAGCCCCTTTTCCCCTTACTAGGTAGCCCATTTGGAAACTTTTTATTGATGATCTTTAATGTTGTTTATAGCCTTGGGCTATCATATATAAATGAATATTTTCCATACATAAATTACTGTATTAATATTCTTCTTTTGAAAAATATTTAGCCAGGTATGGTGGCTCGTTCTCCTAATTTCAGCACTCAGGGAGCAGAAACAGGTGGATGTCTGTGAGTTCCAGGCCAGTTCTAAGCCAGGCAAGGCTATATCATGAGTACTAGGTTAGATGACAACTTTGTGGAATCAGGTTTCCCTTCAACCTTGACATGGGTTCAGGAGAGCTAACTCTGGTTGCCTTGTTTGTGTAGAAAGCTCCTTTCTCACTGAGCCACCTCAACAGACCCACTATACAAATTCTTAAAGATCTCTTTGAGGGATAGTAGTTCTATTTTATGAGATAAATATTCAGAAAGGGGGTTGCAGGTCTATAGGGTAAAAACATGTCTACGTAACCTTACAAGAAGCCATAGACTGATTTTTAAAGTCATTGCAAGGTTTACACTCCAAGAAGCATGTGTACTGATCATACATCCTTCTCCATGCCCGAAACACCCCTTACTCCTGTCTCTTCACTAGTAGCCATGTCTAGTTGGTCCCTGTAATTACAATTCTTATTTCTTTGATGGTCTATTCTGCTAAACCTTCTCAGTCTTTCTCAGGCCATTGGCCATATGTATATCTGTTCGTGTCTGTTATCTGTTTTTACAATGCGTGTTACCTTTGTGAGTGGGAGGAACACTTACATATCTGTACTTGAGGAATGAGAAAGGAAAAATTGAGGCTTAGCAGTGATGTGTGTGTCAAGTTGACACACATATGGATTGAGAGTTGTCAATATACGTTGTCACACATATGGATTGAGAGTAATTTTTCTCCAAGTCTCCATATATCTGTGTTTTCAATGATGACTTTTCGTAAGGTTTTCATTTTATAAAAACAAAATTATCATTTTTAAAAATATTTGCTTTTTTAAAAAGATTTTTTAAAAGATTTGCCTTTCCCCAGGTTATGAAAACACTTACCTGTTTTGTTTTGTTTTTCCCCAGAATTTGCATGTTTCGGCTTTAATTGTAGCTTGTACAGTGAAGTCTAACAGCTATGGCAAATCTAGTTTGACACAGAAAGTATCAAGCATGCACACTTTGAGTTTGCTGCATTTGGGGTTTGGTTTGGCAGGGGTGGGGGAGTATTATACCCAGCATCTGTTATTTCTCGACTGCTCTGGAAGAAGATGTCCCTTATGCACTGAGCTGCTTTGCCACCTGCACTGGAAAATCATTTGTTCATCTGAACCAGTGTTTGTTTCTGGACTGTCCCCGCTTCCTTTCTCTGTGCCCCTTCCTGCCGACACTGTAACAATGTGATAGTCCTGATCACTCTCTGTGGACCCGTCAGCCATCCAGCACTGTTCCTTTAAACATTATCTTGATGATTCTAAGGCCTTTGCCTGTAAATGTTGCCCCTTTCCCCAAAAACAGCCTGCTGGAATTTGTGGGTTGAATCCAACAACTGACTTGGCTAGGACTGGTACGTTTATTTAATCTTTTGATTGATACATTTGACCTATCATCATTTAGCTCTTTATTTCCTCCTTAGTGATATTTAAGCTATACAGTATACAGTTTTAGGTATGCTATATTAAATTTTTCACTAAGAACTTTGTAGTTTTTATACTGTTGTTGGCGATGTTTGTAATCTTATTGTTCGATTATATATAGTTAGTGTAGACAATGACTTATCTGTTGACCTGTGTATGCCTGCTGCTCTTTGAACATGCAAATTCACTCAGCCATTAGGACTGTCTGTGTCTGTTAGTCATGTGCCTTATGAACAAGGATGTCTGTATTTTCCTTCTTCTGCCTTCTGTTCTTTTCTTCCCTTTCTCCTTCTCTTCCCTCTGTTCCTTCCTCCTTCTGTCCCTCCCTTTATTCCCTCCTTTCTTCTCACCCTCAGATCCTCTGTCCCTTTTCTTCCTCCCTTCTTTCCCTTCTTTCTTCTTCTTTCCTTGCTAACTTGCTTTTTGTTTCCTTCCCTCTGTTCTTCCTACCTTCCTTCTTTTCCTCCTTCCTTCTCTCCTTTCTAACTTTCTTTCTCCTTTTTACTTTCTCCCTCCCTCCATCTGCACCTTACTTTTTCTCTACCTCCCTCCATCTCTCCCTTCTTTCCTCTCTCCTTTTTCTCTCCTATCATCTGTTCCTTTTCCTCTACCTCCCTGTTTCTCTCTCCCCCTCTTTCCTTCCCTTCCTTCCTCTCTCCTTTTTTCTCCTTTCTTCCTTCCTTCTTTGTCTCCCTCCCTCCCCTCCTCCTTTCCTAACTCTCTTGCTTCCTTATTCTATCTTATTGCAATGGCTACCAACACTGTTACTCTCTGCCAACCCATACCCCTTGAGAGCACTGCATTCCTGGCCCGTAAGGCTTTCCAGGTAAAGTTATTGAAATAAATGGAGATGCAAATGCTGCCAGAAACATCAGCCTGTGAGTCAAACACAAAACTTTACCCAGGCGGTTTACAGTGAAATGGCATGTTCCAGTGCTGAGAGCAGGCATTGTCTTCAGTTCAGGTTGAGTGGTGGTCCTGGCTCTAAGCTTTATGGACTCTTATTCTCACAAGATTTCCACCAATGGGATCTTAACACCTCCACACATCACCCCTTGCTTTCACAAAATTTCTCAGGAAAAAGAACCAGTCTATGGTTTCTCTCCTCCTGGGCCTTTTTCTTTTCTTTTTTTTTTTTTATTTAATTTTATTTTTTTTCTTATCAGTTATATTGGGCCTTTTTCTTAAAAGCCAAGGTCTTGTCACATTCTGCCCCATCTGCGGATCTCAGAGATTTGATCCAAAGGAATTAGCATGGGGCACTCAATAGAAACCTGAGTCAGCTACTGATGTTCTTCTCATGGTTGAAATCAAAGACATACGCATCTGGGAAGTTCCGTGGGGTCTTCACATGCCGGTGCGGAGTCATAGATGTCCAGGACTGGCACTTCTTCCCTGTGATGGTGGTAGATGATGTGCCCCGATAGCTCTGCCCATTGCCCTGGTAGCATTCCTGGACCACAGGCGTTCGCTCCGGTAGAACTGAAATCAAAGAAGAAATTGAGAGAAAATAAGATCTGGAGCACACAGACATGGACAGTAATTTATGAGCAAAGCAGGAATTCCCACTGCCTGTACCTGCACACACACACCATTTATAATGTTGTAGAACGTATTGGGGAAAAGACCTTGGAAGATGAGCAAAAGCAGCAAGAGTGTTGATAACTGGAAATAATCATTGTGTACAATGTTTTATGAATCACTACATGTTCATGAGAACACCAGGGCAGGATGCTCCATGACCTGACATTCCATCATGCTGCCCTAGACCACCTCTTTGTTCATAAGACTCCAAAGCCTTGAGATTCTGCAGCTAGGGCAGAGGTGGTCCTGCATCTAGGACACAAGACAAGGCCATTGATTCTCAGAGGTGGCCACAGTCAAACCCTATCAGGTTGGGGTTGTGAAATAGTCTTGGTTAGTTAGTGGATCTTCTGGTGAAGATGAACAATATACATGAATAAAGGGAGAATTTCAGCAGAGGTAGAAACTTCTAAAAATAATAGCAAAACACAAATTCAAGGCGCAAACTTCACAGCATCAGAGGTGAAGTCCTGCAATGGACTGATCAGCAGATAACACAGCTAACAGAGTAACTGGTGAACTAAATTGTGTTCCATTTGGCACAAAAAGAGAAATATGAGTAGCAGCCATGAAACAGAGAATAGAATAACCACCTTAGTGGGCTTAAAGCCAGCCACACACAATTATGCTAATGCAAATATCTCAGTTGGAAGGTTAAGAAGATAAATCACACAAGTACTACTGAAGGCAGAGCTGCAAAGTCTCTGTTCATGTCAGTAAAAAAAAACTTCAGAACAAGGAATGTTTTCAGAAGCAAGGAAGATAGGCCATAAAAAGGAGACATGCCATCAAGAAGATAAAGATGTCTTCAACGTGTATGTGCCTACCAACAGAGCTTCACAATACAGAAGGCAAACAAACTAAAGAAGTATAGACAGTTAAAGTTGGTCAGACAATAGAATACAGAACCCTGCCTAACAGAATTTTCAAATTGATTTTTGGAAGAAACATTCTAAGTACAACAGCAGAGGCCAAATCTTCAAGAGCTCAGGAAACATATCCTGAGCCAACAACAAGTTGAAAATGCTATAATGGAAATCATACAAGTCACACCCTGACCCACAGTGAAGGTTAAGCGAAGCAAAGGTACCACATTCTGATACACTGTGAAGAGGCCACTGGAGACAAACATGAACAGAGCATGAAGTGAGCTCTCGTGACCGCACTCGTACCTGAGGAATCTGAAAGGTCTGGTGAAGACGAAGAGGACTCGCAGGACGGAATCTCACAGTACTCCCACCTCAGCTGGCTGTCGGTGGTATAGCACCAGGGAGCAGTTTCTCCATCAGGGTTACGACAGTAGTTTTCTTCCAAATTTCTAGAAAAGAAGTATGAGTTTCTCCTCTTCAAGGAGTTTAGGTAGGCAAGGCGTGCGCATGCTCGCTGGAGGGAGTACTATGTATATATCTAGTCCTCTAGAATCACTCCTACTGAGTGACTGACGGGTACCAGTGGGAAGCTTAAGTCAAGCTTAGGCGTCACAGAGCCTGTCAAGGAATCTGGCCCAGAGGGATTGATGGCGGAAAACTATTCTGTGACTTTGTGTGATGGGATAAAATAGGCCTTTAGTTGGCCACTGTGTTGTATGCTGGAGCAATGGGAATTTTCCACACTGTCCTCAGAGGCTCAGACTTGGACTCTGAAATAGAGCCCAAGAGTTTGCGTTTCTAGTAAATCCCTGATGGCGTTGGTGCGGCGCACTTTGAGAAAGATTGTAACAGGAAAAGGCATTGTTGAATGTCTCTTTCCTTGCATGTGACCTGATTGGTCTTCATTCTTGAATTTTTTTTTTTTTTTAATACTACAACCAAGGTGAAGTCAACCGGCTCCACAGCCCATGGCAATGAGGGTGGGAAAGGAAATAGATGGGTGGGACATACTTGCAGGGGAAGTTCTCTGGCGTCCTGTTGTGTTTATGAGGGGTTTGCTCACTCCAGCGCTGACAGGTTTTCCCAGACACAGTCACAGACATGGTCCCCCGGTAGCTTTCACCTCTTCCCTTCAAACATTGATAGGTTGGACCGGGTGGGGGTGGGGGTGTTGCTTGAATAGGGGAAAGAATTAATCATTAATGGTTTTCCATTAAGAATGCATGGACAAGTGGCGGTGGCAGTGAACACCTTTAATCCTAGCACTTAGAGGCAAAGACGGGCAGACCTTTGAGTTCAAGGCAGCCTGGTCTACATAGTAAGTTCCAGAACAGCTAGGGCTACACAGAGAAACCCTGTCTCAAAAAAGAAAATCAAAGAAGGAAAGAAGGAAGGAAAGAAGGAGAAAAAAGAAAGAAGAGAAAAAAGAGAGAGGGAGAAAGAAAGAAAAGAAAAAGAATGCACAGACAGAGGCTATGGATGAAGGCAAGGTGCTCAGCTATGTCCTCTCTTACTCCTCTGAGATTTCACACTTGGAAACAGTATGTTCAGTTTGGTAGACTATGTATCCACATGGCCATTTCATCAGGAGTCTTTAAAAATGGATGCTGGGCCAGACGTGTCTGTATCTAGTCTTCTGGGTTACTTCACCAAGCACGGAAAGACTCGGCGTAAGTCTTGCACCTCAAGTCCTGGCACATGCCAGTGATAGGTAAACACAACAGTGCCCATCTCCCGTAGAGGCACACAGCTGAGAAAGAGCCCGTGGGAAAGGTCTTAGCTACATATGCACCTCCCAACAGAGCTTCAAAATACAGAAGGCAAACAGACCCTACGAGAAATAGATCAAGCTGCAGTTAAGCCTGAATGTAACCCCCTATCTCTCAATAACCAATAAAATAAAAATATGGGGGAAAAAACCCACTAACCAAATATCTTTAAGAAAATGTATGCAACCAGAAATTAAGACATTGTTGAGGGGAGGGAGACCCACAAGGAGAAAATGAAGGAGACTGCCTGAGGACTCTCTGCTTCTCAATGACGGCAGAGCAAAGGAGGGAGGCTGTCCCTGAGTGCCTTTGCTAACATTCGCTCACAGCCTGTCTACCCTTTGAGACTCTGTTTCAATTATCAAAGAAGGAGCAGTGTGAAATAGCTTTCCCCACATGTCACTTTTATGGGCTCTACTTACTCACTTGAGCACCCCCAAGTTAGACAGCTGGAACAGCTGAGTGCCCGCAGGCATCTGTGTTGACAGTACAACACTTATTTAAACAAACAAACAAAAAAACTGTCTGGTAATGAAGTCCACGAAACAGCCATGCTGTCGGGCTCCCTTCAGCTCAGGGACGACTGGAATGGCAGAGCTACTGCTCAGACTCCTGCCTCTGAGCGTGTGTATGAAGAAGGGCACTGACCCAACTAACTCCATATGTCTCTGTGTTTGCCTCTTTAACTCTTTCTTCCTGGGTCACTCAGTTCTGCAGCCACCTTGGGTTTGAGAAATGACTTGGATGATGGATAAACAGCTCTGTATGTGTGTGTCTGTGTGTCTGTGTGCACTCACACATGTGCACATACGTGTTCGTGTGGGTACATGTGGCCAGAAGGCAACTGCAGCTGTTATTCCCTAGACATATTTACTTTTTTTTTTCTTCTTGAGACAGGGTCTTTAATTTGGAAATTACCAAGTAGGTTAGGCTGGCTGGGCATGGATCCATTTGCTCCCACCTGCCTTCACCTCCCCAGCACCAAGATTGTAAACTGCCACCACCATGCTTAAGTGTTTTTGTTTTTTTTTTTTTAAAGTGTAGGTTCTAGAGATTGAACGCAGACCATCAGGCTTGTGGGGCAAGCGCTTAACCTCCTGACACATCTCCTCAACCTCTGGATTATGACAGAGTAAACCTGCCCCAAGAAACACTGAACCCTCAGGACAGATCATCTCCAAGTGAGGACAGTTAGTCATGATAGAGAGGCAGCACCATAAGAGAATAGTCATCTCCTGGGAAGCAGACTGCTCCACTGAAGTGGTGGAGGTGGTGGAGGTGGTGCCGGTGATGATAGCTTCCCCAACAGAAGCACAGCTGATATAATAACCACCTGTCCACCAATAACCAAGGCCTCCTGCTTTCTCAACTATGTGAACCCCAAGCAAATTCCTGGAGCTCCCGCCCTTAGAGATGAGCATACTATCACTGTACTCTACCCGTACTTTTCAATGTGGTTACACGATCACATCTTTCTTTGCTCACATCTCTCTCTGCCTTTGATCACTCCTGCATCTTTCATGAGCAAATGAGTAGGTGTAGAGTCCAGTCTCTTAGGACTCCTAAGAGTTTCCCCTTAAAACTGATAATATTCACAATAGGCAGAAGTCTCCGACTGGGAACAAAAAATCAATAAATGGATACCCTTATCAGTTACCTAAATAGCCAATACATTTTATGAGAGAGGACTCATACATTTTATGAGTCCTGCAGACCTGTGGGACTACTCTTTAGGACCTGTACTCAGTTACCAACACCCTTCCGAGAAGGGCTGTGTGGGGAGCTCCCGGAGTGTTGGGTATGGACTGAACGTACTACAGCGAGGGATGTCACAGTACTCCCAGCGTTTGTTGGGGTCCATGGTGAAGCACCAGGGGCGAGGCTCCCCGTCAGGATTGCGGCAGTAATTCATCTTCAGGTTCTTGCCTGGAAATCTGGGTGGACAAGAAGATTTTCCCCGTTTTCTTTCTTTCTTTCTTTTTTTTTTTTTTTTTTTTTTTTTACTTGTTGTGATAACATATCATTAATTTAGGAATAAAAATCATATAATTCAGCATATACTTTTTCTTTTTACTTTTCTAACTTTTTGTATTCTTCTCTCATATTACATCCTGACCTTGGTTTCCCCTTCCTTCCCCTCTGCCCCCAGTCTTTCCCTCCCACATCCTCTCTCCTCCAAGTCCAATCCCCTCTACTCCTCCTCAGAAAAGGGCAGCCCTCTCAGGTGCACTGAACAACTTCTGCAAAGCAAAGGACACTAACAAAGGACAAAACAGCAGCCCAGAAGATGGGAAAAGATTTTCACCAACTCCACATATGACAGGACTCATATCCAAAATAAATGAAGACCTCAAGAAACTAGACTTCAACAAACTAAATAATCCAATTAGGAAATGGGGTATAAATCTAAATAGAGAATTCTCAACAGAGAAATGGCCGAGAACACCTTCCATGTTCAACATCGTCACAGAAGGAGAAAGAAAAGCATGGTATCCGTGAGGAGATGTTTTCCTGTGCAAAATGTGAGCTTGAGTCCTCACAAGTGCTTCCTCTGAAAACCATCATAGCTTTCTGGAACAGGGAGCCCCTGATCCTGCCCTTAAACTTAAAGTCACATTTAAGAACTTGGTAGGAGTTGTGAATGACCCAGTATAAATACACATAAAACATTAAAGAGCTGTAAGATGCTTGATAGTCACCCATAGATAACACAGTCTAGACTATAACTGATGTGAAAAGAGAAAGGAAGGGAGTGAAGGGGCATCCACAAGCTAAGCAAGCAGAGACATCTGAAGACCAGGGTGTGTCTAAAGAGCCTCCATCTTGGGTGCAAGACCTTACTTGGCAGGGAGGTATCCATGAGTGTGCGGGCTCTGCGAGTCCCAGGCCTGACAGTCAAGTCCAGACGTGGTCTTGGAGATTTTCCCCTCATACTTTTCTCCACTGCAGTGCATACATTCTTCTGTGCGGAGTAGGGAGAGAGGGAAGAGAGAGAGAGAGAAACTGAGGTGAAGCCCACTGTAGAGCAGAGGCTGGAAGCCCTCTGGAGAGCTTTCCAGTGCTCCCTGCCGCCCGTTCATGCATGACTCACCATAACTGTAATCGTTTTGCTCATTTCACTCCCAGTGTGTTCATTATTGGTAGATAGTAAAGACTACTGACTTTTTGTATGTTAGTTTTTATATCTTATTTCTTTTCTGAAACTCTTCGTGGAACTTTAGAGTTCTCTGCTGAACCCTCTGTAGCTTTTTTCAGTTTAGTTTGGTCATTCAAAACAGGGATAATTGGACTTCCATCTTTCCCCAGTGCCTCACTGGAGGATGTCACTCAGCCTCAAGCAACCAAGCTTCTGTTTGTGTGTTGCAGAGAAACATGACTGATGGGAGGATGGGTGTTGTTGTGTTTGCTTTTCTTTTCTTCTCTTTTTCTTTTTCTTTTTTTTTTTTTTCTCTCTATTTAAAAGCTAATTCTTCGACGTGGAATTGTTAAAATCCTGTGCTGAGGAGGAATAACGTACAACTGGAATTTTTATGGTGTCGTTAAAAAAAATCCAGCTGTGAAGTTGATGTAAAAAACATGTGTTCATGGGATGTAAAGGCCAAATGACCTATGACCATCCATATCCAAATACAAGAGCTCCTCTGTCCATATAGGTAAACTGATGAGAAAAGCAAGTTGGCACCTCTAATGTGCCCATACTACCTCATAAATCCCACTTGACTCTCTTTTTCTTGCTCTAATAAATACACCTAGGAAAAGGAAATGAAGGCTTCCCCCCCCCCCCAGTCTGGTGTTTTAATGCTTTTAGCATCGACCTTTGAAGTTCTCTATGAAACAGATAGGCCCATTAGAACGATGGCTGACACAAAAACTGGTGTGTTGCTTAACTTCAAGCTCAACAACAAAATCACCCACGTGAAATCATTCCTCTTGTGTGCTTGAATTTCACTGACTTTTGTGGCTTTAAATTAACCGTTTAATTCCACCTGTGCTTGGGGTTTTACACTGTGTAAAAGAAAAACTCGTATCGATATTTTGGAACTGGGTATACATGTGTACATGTTGAAATAAGGTTTTAATAAGAATAGTTCAGGTCAACACTGTAACTCGTTCACAAGAGGCGAGTCCACCACTCCGTTCTGGAATGCACGACACGAATCGGTGTAGTTGTAGGGCACATGCGGGGGCGGGGGGCGGGGGGGGCGAGAAGCAGATAGGAGGGGGTTTCTAGAGCCACGCCTACCTTCGCATTCGGGGATGTCACAGTAGTCATATCTCTGGTCCGGGTCCGTGGTGTAGCACCAGGGCCCCTGCTCATCGTTGTCTGGGTTCCTGCAGTAGTTCTCCTCCAGGCCCTCGTTCGGGTATCTATCAGGGGAAAAGCTGTGGGATGGAGAAGGAATGTGGTGAGTGAATCCTGAAGAACAGAGTGAGAGAGACGTAAGGGGTTTGCTGTGCCTCGCATCCAGGGTTCAGTTCAGTCACCGGGATGTGTTTTAGTTGCTGGTTGTCACATCCTTCCTTCTCTGTGGATGGGGAGCTTGGCTCAAACAGCTCATCCTCCTACATCCATAGCAGTGACCACTCTTTTGTCTGTGTGAACTCTGCCCCTGGCATTCTACTGAAACCTTCTATATTATGTCACTGGCCCTTAATGAAAAGAAATGTACTAAGAAGGGATCATTACCCCTGTGGTACTGAGTGTGGTGAAATAAGCAAAACCAGCTGGTGCCTCGGCTAGATGGATCAGCAAGGGGCAGAGGAAGACTGAATCACATGGAGCAGGCTTTCTTTGAAATGCAGCCTGAGTGATCAGGGTTGGGGAAAGCTGAGCTCATCTTCTGATCTAGAGATGAGTTTCCGCAAAGATAACTAGATAAAACATGCAAGAAATCACAGGCTAAAGAAGCAGGCTTGATTTCTGGTTCCTCCAGGTACCTGTTTGGAAGAACTTTTACCTGATTAGAAAGGCTCAGATGCCTCATAAATGAGGTTGTTCTTCAGCTATGGCCTCTGGAGTCATCACAGAGAGCTTAATTATATCTATTGCTATGCTGGAGTAAACACAAACAGAATGGCCCTAAAATAATAAGAAAGTTGCAAACTTTTCTATTTGTTTTGTGTGTGTGTGTGTGGTTTTTTTTGTTTGTTTGTTTGTTTTTGTTTTTTGTTTTTTTTACATTTTATACCCTTATTGGATCAGTGTTGAGGTGGGCATGTCATGTAAGCTCTAACTTGATGTTTGACTGAAACACACCCACCTCTGATACTGGTCTCTCTTATGGTTGTTTAATTGTCAGCTTGGCGTGACTCACCTAATGAGTCTAATGAGACAAGCATCTCAGTGAGCAAAGTCTCTAGATACCTGTGTGCATGCCTGTGAAGGTATTGTCTTATTACATCAAGACCCGGCCCACTGTGGGCAGTGCCAGTCCCTAGGCAGGATATTCTGGACTGGATAAGTGCAAAGATGGAACTGAGCACCAGAAAGCATGCATGCCTTTTTTTTTTTTTTTCTCTGTTCCTGACTGTGGGTGTGTTGTGACTAGCAGCTTCAAGCTATCGCTGCTGTGACTTTCCCATAATGATGGACTGTAACCTGCAATTGTCATCTAAAATAAAGTCCCTTTCCCCGTGAGTTACTTTTTTTTTTGCTACGATATTTTTATAACAGCAACAGAATGAAAACTAGGACAGCCTCAGATTCAGTTGTGTGGTTCTTTTAACATGCCTCCTTCTGTTTTAGGACTCCTGGCATATTATGTAAGAAGATGAATAGAAAGCAGCCACTTTCTGCTCTTGTGTTGTGAACAGTTCAGCCTTTCCAAATCCACATCAAAAGGTTCTCTGTCTGCTCACACTCACATTCAGATTTAATTTGGAAACAATAAATTTGTTCTAAATACATCCATGAACACCAACACGAAAGAGCAGGGCTTACTTGGGGACGTGTGGGGACGTGTCACTCCACTTCTGACAGGTAACCCCATTTTTTGTCTTAGACATGGTTCCTCTGTAGCTCCTCCCAGTGCCGGTCATACATTCCAACAGATACACTGAAAAGAGACCCACACAGTGATTCAAAGTCCAAACAGCCAGCCTCTGGAAGAGCATTGCCCAGCGTAGTACCACCATGGGAAAGGCCTTGAAAGCAAGCCTTCCTACTCTCTGGGAGGCAGGTGCTCTGAAGGGCTGCTGCAAATGCTGTTTGACGTTGACCCTGTCATGGTTTTGACTGTTGCCTCGACACACCTAGAATCGTCTAGGAAGGGGGTTGATTGAGGAATTGTCTAGATCAGATTGGCCTGGGGGATGTCCTAATTGGGTTAAATGTGAACAGCACCAGGTCACGGGCTTAGAGTTCAGATCACTGAACTCTCTTAGAAGAAAGCTTGCTGAGCATAAGCAGCAGGCAAGTAATGTTGTGCGTATTATATCTTCGTTCTTGACTGTGGCTGTGATGCAGCTGGCTGCTCGAGTTCCTGCTGTTGACCTCCCCTCAGTGATGGACTGTGACCCACAATTAATTGTGAGCCCAGATAATTCCTTGGATCCACTAAGTTGATTCTGGTCAGAGCATTTTATTACAGCATCAGAATGAAAACAGAACAGACATGTTTATTCAAAAATTCTTTCCTTGGGCCCTCTGTGTCTAATCCGTGCCATGGCTGGACCACTGGAAAACACAAAGAACAAGTCCAGGCCTACTCTCCTGGAACATAAATTTTAATGGAGCCAGGATGGTGACAAAAGGGAAGTAAGATGAACAGTTTGAAATGAGCTAACACCACAGCATCAAGTGTCAAGAGACATAGTGATGAGAAAGAACTACAGCAAGGGAAAGGGGGTTTTCAGACAGTGAAGGCTGTTCAGAGGCCCAAAAGAGTCCATCCAGCCTGTGGGTTTTATTTTTTTTTAATATACATAGTATCAAATAGGGCAATCAAAATCTTAACAATGAACACTCCCAACCAGCTCCACTTACCCAATCACCAGCTGTCCAAAGGGCTTCATCCTGTTTTTGAAATACACTCAGATGCCCACTGTGGTTCCCAAGTGATGGTTCATCACCCTAAGTGGGAGGCCCCTAGTGTGCACCCAATTCTGTCCCAGAAAGTAGTAGTAAGGGCCCCAAATATTATTTGTATTAATGTCCAGTTATCCCATTTGGTGATGCTTTGTTACAATCAAGGCTGAGACATGAATATGAAAAAAAAAAAGCAGTGTTCATATTTCATTTTTCTTTAAATTTGAGTCAAATACCTTTTTGTTCATTTGCTGTGGCAGGTTTCACTGTGTGTAGCATTGGATAGCCTGGGACTCTCCATGTAGACCAGGCTGACCTCAGACTCACAGAGATCCACCTGCCTATGCCTCCTGAGGGCTGAGATTGAAGTCGAGTGCCACCATAACCAGCCAATTGAATATATCTTTACGGGTGTTTGTTTTGTGTGTTGTGAGCACATTTATGTTCTTGTTGGTATGGGGCACACGTGTTTGCGTGAGTGCGCCTGAAAGCCAGTGGTCGACCACAGGTGCCTTGACCCAGCTCTCTACCAGGCTGTCTCAGTGAACTTCTGAAGCTGGACTGTTTGGCCAGTGAGCATTAAAGCTTTACCTCTCTCTCTGCTCCTGCTGGCAACACGGTTACAGGCACGCACCATTGCCGCCAGCTTACGCAGGTCCTGAGATCAGAACTCAGGTCCCTGTGCTTGCGTTGCAGGCACTTACAGACCCAGCCATCCCCCTCGGCCCCTAGCTGGAGACCTCTAAGGATGTGAGAGAGCTGAATCATTTTTAAATCGCTGTCAGATTCAATGAGGACAGCACACTCACATAACTGACTACACGAGCTTGAGGGGGAGGCTCACACAAATCTATGGGCATGGCAGAATCAGCGTATCACCAAGACTGTCAAGGTGACAAGACTGATGTAGGAAATGACACCCTGGAGCCCGGTGTACAGCCACTGGTGGAGCCCCACACCTCAAGCGAGAAGTCTCTGCTCAACATCACAGGCCAACTTGGACTTTCAGTGATGGCACATAGCAGTGCTGTTTCCAGTGTATGCGTGCCGTTAAGATTCACCGCTACGGCCTGGTTTCTGGCTCAGGAAGTCCTTCTAACAAACCAGTAGCTTTACAACACTAATCCCAAGCGCGCTATAGCTTCCTTGGGATGCTTCATAGCAGGAGTGGTAACCCACACATTAAAGATGTAAACTTGGGGTATGCTGAGAAAGGGAGGCCCCTGGGCCAGGGAAAACCCTTGAAAAACAGCCCTCTACCAGAGTGAATAGACTTTATAACGGTTTGTTATATTTTCAAAAGAGCTAGAAGAGAAAATTTTAAGTTTCCCAACATGCACGGCTTGAATTATTACAATGTACCCTATACATATGTAAAATTATATAATTTTTTTTTCCTAGGCAAGTCATTGCCTTGTATCTCAGGCTAGCCTCAAATATCCCTTTCTGCCCCAGCAGCCTATGTGTTAAGATTACTGGCTGGATGGGTTTAAGAAATGGGTTTAAGCTAGGAAGCTCCATCTCTTAGAAGTCATACGTACAGTAACAACCAGGGGACCAGTAACTGCAGAGAACAGTCAGTCACAATGGTAGCTTAGTTCTAAGGGTGTCAAACAGGGGATATAATGTCACCTGACGCTGATGGGTCCTAGCAAAATCATGGCTAATAAATTAGCAACCAGTCCAGATTCACAGGAGCAAAGACTGACTTTTGACTTTTCTCCTCTCTTGTTTGTTTGTACCCAGCACGGGGCATATAACCTTTTGATCCACTGAAAACAAGCAAAAGCAGCCTTCAGATTTCAGAGTTCAGCCTTGCAACTCAACCCTCATGTTACCCCTGGTTAATGATCTACAAGTGTCATATTTAAATGTTAGCAGTTCATAGGAAGAACCCTATGCCATCCCCTTTTAATAAAATCTAGGTAATGGTAGGCGTGCCTCTATCCTATCCTCCCCTTGATATTTAAGAGCTAAATGCTCCACTTAGCTTGATGAGGTTTAGATTTAGTTGATGCTTCAATCTCAATAATTAAAGATACACAGGGGCAAGGAAGGAAATACCAGGGACACCTCCCAGTAAGTCTAAGAAGGAGGATTGATTGGGGAAGTAACCTCAACCTAAAGGAAGAGGTTAGCTGTTGTGGTTTTGTTCTGTGAAATATTAAGAGCCCCAGAAATCAGGTATTTCTCACACTCTTCAGTGCTCCTGATAGAAAATATTTGGAGAGCAAAATGTTTCTATCAATGGTTTTATTGCGCTACCCAACCAGAGACATAGTATAGGCAAGGCCTTTTTAAATGCCATAAACAGTCATATTCACTTAATAAATACTTGGGCCCTTCTAAGAAGATAAGTCCAGGCCATCCCAGCCCTAAAGGATGGAATTTTCTGGTCTGTTATAAAGGAAACTGGAAAATAAATGACAACTTCCATGCATCTTCAAAATTTAAAGTTAGGAAAATTCAGCCCTGAACAAAAGAAGTGGAAAATTAAATAGAAGTAAGGAGTTTTGTTCTTACCTAAATATTATTAGGACTGAAAATAGCAGTGTCTGTTGTGCCAGGAGTTACTTCAAAAGTGGGAGCCCTAGAGCATTCTATAAAATAGGTCACCCTATAAAACAGACGCCAATATTCTAAGAAGCACTTAAATTCCTTATTTCCAAACAAAACCACGTGGGGTTTTTTTAAATTATTATTTCTTGGACCACAGATATGATTTTGTAAGCCCAGTCCTTGAACATGAAACAGGCTCACATTGGCGTTATCTTAACTCAGAACTCGGCGTGTCTGTGATAGTCTCTGTTCTCATACATTGAGAATATAAAAGACGGAAGGGGAGAGAGAGGAGGGACATGGGCATACCTCTCTTTTCGAATAAGATGACATCTCTCATCCGGATGAGGGAGGAAGCCTTGCTATTCTCGGCCATGATCTCGCATTGTGGCTCTTTGCTGTGGTACTGGAATGACCTGCAGGAGAGGGGGACATTGATGAACCAGGAAGACATCCTGCATCCTGGAGCTTAGGATGGTTGCCTCTTGCTTCTGTGCAATACAGTCCTAAGGATAAGGCTGTCGGAGCGACAGTCATGCCATGTTCTTAAACCTCCGCACGCTCCTTTGCCTTTGGGTTTCAACCAATGTGCTCTCTCTTTGCTTCTTCCTTCCTTATCTTCTCCTCTGTCTGTCCTCTCTCCTTTTCTTCTTCTCTCCCTCCCTCCCTTTCCTCTTTCCTTTTGAGACAGAGTACCTGGGGAGCCTGATACTCTTGTTAGCCCAGGCCAGCCTCAGACTCTCAATCCCCCTGCCTCAGCCTCCACAGTACTGGAATTACAGGGACATGCTGCCTCTTTCTTTCTTTCTTTCTTTCTTTCTTTCTTTCTTTCTTTCTTTCTTTCTTTCTTTCTTTCTTTCTTTCTTTCTTTCTTTCCCAAGTGGCAGGTGTTCATTTTATGTTGGGGAGAAGAGACCCTGTGTTGAACTCTTTCTGTGATGGTCTGCAGGTCGGAATTCCAGGCTTCCGTAACTTTCCCCAGCTAGTGTTTGCCTCTCCCGGGGGGTTGTCTCCAGCCATGTTTAGAGTGATGCTTGGTCTCCCGTAAACAGTGCTGAGAGGTGGTGTGGCCTTTAAGAAAGACTAAGCGTTCCTGAAAGGGTGGCTCAGTCCTCCTGGTGGTGAAAAGTCATTCCTCCAGGGCTGGGTTGTTTGCTGCCAGCTCTATAAACAAAGCATGGCCTCTCCTGCCCCCAGCACCTGCCTGTTCTTCCTTCTGTCCTTCTGCTTTGTCTGCACAAGGTACAGCAGCCCAGCCTTAGACTCCCAGTCTCTGGAACCACACATTTGACACACTTCTTTCTTTCATACATTTCTGAGTCTTGGAAATCCTGGTGCAGCTATAGAAAACAGCCTAAACTCATACCTCTCCTCCCCGATGTGATCCTGCCATGGAGACTCAGTTTGACATTTAGTGCCGATGGCAGCCATCTTTCAGGCTAGATCTCCTGCCTGAAGGCTTTGCTTGAATCCGCTTGGTCTTGTGATGCTAACACAGGCAAACTCTGTGTCTCTCTCCCTCCCTGGAGTTCCTCTCCCCTCTCCTGCTGCCTTGTCAAGACCCCTCACCCCAAAGCCTAGCTCACCTCCCTCCTCTCCCTGGTGACACTTTCTCAACTCTCTTAACTCTTCCTGGTGTGTTTTTTTTCCCCCTCAGAACCTCTACAGAACAAGCGATGATTTTGTAGTAAACAGCGCCCTATCATAGCTATTCTACTCCTTTACTATGATCATTATTTTGGCTACTGCATGAATACAAAAGGAAACAGACACCCGATGGTGTGTGTATGATTCTTCGCTCCTTAGATCTTTATGGGAGTGCTTCTTCAGGTGAGCTGTAGTGAACAGGGCCTGCTGACGTCTGCCACTGAAGCTCTCAACAGGAGTTGCTAAATCCCGACACCCATGCGCGTGCATGCGTCAGGTGTGAGCCTCAGGTGTCTTCCTCAATCTCTCACCATTGTGATTGTCACGCAGGGTCTCTCACTGAACCTGGGGCTCCCCATTGGCTAGACTGAGTGGCCAATAGACTGCAGGGATCTGCTTGTTTCTGCCTCCCCAGGGCTAAGACCCAGCGGCTTAGTGTGGTTTTCACGTTTGTGCTGGGAATGAAACCCGGGTCCTTATGTTTGCAAGGCAAGCACTTTACAAACTGAGCGGTCTTTCTAGCTTCTTTTCAGGGATTTTTTTTAAAAAAGGGAACACTAATAAACCTTAATAAGACCTTGTTTTGTGGTCCTCAGGTGTCATAAGAAAACTCCAGCCCTATAAACTACTTTTACCTCAGTTTGGGTTTTTTTTTATTTCCTTTTTAAATTTAATTTTTATTTTCAAAATTATTATTGCTGTGTGTGTGTAGTGTGAGTTCAGGCACATATGTACCATGGCATGTATGTGGAGCTCAGAAGACAACTTTGTGGCTCCCTTTCCACCTTCATGTGGGCTCTAGGGATGAAATTCCGGTTATGGAGACAAAGACTCTTGACCACTGAGCCACCTTTCCAGCCTTCCTCTTTCCTCTCGAATTCTGTTCTTGTGAATAAACTGGTGAATGAGTGTCTTTTCCCCAAAAGGACAGTGTCCCAGGCAGCCAGAGCTCTGCCTGACACAGTGTCTGAGCTGGTACCTGCAAACAAAGTCTGTCTCCTCTTCACACTTGGCCGCACAGTCCGCGATGCTTCCTGCCTCTAGCTGCTTCTTGGTGACACTGAACAGCGAAGCCCCCTGGGTGCTTACATAGCCGTCCAGGGAGTCCCCTTGGCCTGAAAGGGAAGATGAAATGAGGGAAACTGAGTAAATCAGACAACAGCATTGTTAGCATGATGTGTGTGTGTGTGTGTGTGTGTGTGTGTGTGTGTGTGTACATGGCTGTGGAGTGTGTGTGAGTGTTTGTGTGTCTGTGTACATGGCTGTGGGTTTGGGTGCGTATCCCTCTGTACAAGCACATGCATGTGCATGTCTCATGCTTTTTAACGTATTTGCTTTGTATCAACCAGATAACACTGGCTGTTATTTTGAGGCTGAATGCATTAAAGAAAAGAAATCCTTATCCAGATAAGCAGGCCCAGTAGGTTCGATATATTGAAAGAGCAGCTAGACCGACAGGTTAGCAAATGAGGCCAATTACCATATGAATACGAAATGTTAAATAATGAGTGAATTATATCACTCACTATTGTTTGCCCTGGGATAAGCCAGTAAGGCCCCATCAACACAATTTGATTTTCATTTGGTCTTCCCAGAGGGCAAGTGGCACGTGGAGGCTGTGGTTCAATTGCCAATGATGTATGCTTTTCAATAAAATACGACTTTTTTTTTTCCTTAAAGATGGAACTATCTGGCATTTCAGAAAAAGTTATATTTAAAAAAAAAATGGAGCCTGGCACAAATAATTGGCTTCACTTTTTTTGCCCCCCTTTGAGAAAAAGTCATTCTTTGTAGCCCCAGCTGGCTTGGAACTCAAGGCAATCCTCCTGCTCTGCCGCCCAAGTGCAGGATTACAAGCACGTGCTACCAAGCGTGGCCTGCTTTTGGTTTTTGTATGAAACACAATCTGAGGCAGTCAGTTGCTTTCCCTCTTGTCACCACAGAATGTGGTCACTGCTGCTGAGTGTCCCCTAAGCTAAGGTGCTACAAAGCCTGAGCCCCTTCTACCATTCTTTCTATGTAAATACTCATGACTGCTGTAGGGGAGAGAGGACAAAGAGGTTAATGAAAATAGCAAAGTCTTCATGGGAATTAGGCAATCTGGCAACCTTGACCTCTTGAGGGGAACCAGCGCCAGATCCAGCAAGTTAAAAGAGTAACCAGGATCGGAAGCAGGAAAACTCAAAAAGACAATTGATAAACAGAGACTCCTCTTTGAAAGTCTACCTTCTCCCTTCTTGATGACTTCACCTCTCCTCCGTGCTCCAAACTGGAAGGCTGGTTAAAAGAGTGGAAAGTTGGCTGATGCATTTTTAAATTGCCAAAGCATTTGATATGGGCATAAGAGATTAGGGAGAAATGGAACATTTTAGGCTTGAGTTTTATTCGAACTCTTATTTTGAGAAGCGCTGTGCTTTGAAAGTCTGTAGAGCTGTGTGTGACCTGAAAGACTCACACTGGCTGCTGACACCCACTCAAGGAGCTGATGCTCCGAAGACACACCCTCAAGGGGGATTGAGGTTTTCTTTTGTATTTGAAATTTCTCCATAAGTGTTTTTCTCTATTTGTCTCCAGGGCTCAGACAGAAATAGGATTTAGTACAGTGTTTTCATAAGGAGACTTTAGACAAATCTTTTAGTAGGAAAACTATTTCTCTGTTACAGCCTAAATGTAGATGTGTATTATCAAAGTGAAGTAGTGTGTGTGTGTGTGTGTGTGTGTGTGTGTGTGTGTGTGTAAAGTTAAATCTCAGCTGAGCTTGGTGGCTGACACCTTTTATCCCAGTTCTTGGGAAGCAGAGGTAGGCATCTGAGACTTGAAGGCTAGCCTAGACTACATAGCAAGTTTCAGGCTGGCCAGGGCTACATAATATGGCTTCAGTAGTTCATAGACAGCTGTGGAGAAGCTTTTTTCTCCCTCCCAGGCTATTTCTGTGCAGTAGTCATTTTCACAGATGACAGAGAATACTTTGACAATGAGCTTATGAAAGACCACCCCACCCCCACCAGGTTAGCTGAGATAAATGTTAATCCTGCTACAGAGAAGTTAATTTTAACCTTTGGATGTGACTCCTAAGTTCATAGTGTTCCCCATCCTACTTTCTATGGGCTGAAGTAGGATTCACACACATACACACACCCTCTGATTGTCTCTAAGTGGTTCCCACTAAATTTGAACATATTTTAACCACAAAGCGCAACTTACAATACTTGAGAGAGCAACAGGTTATACCTCAACAGGGTCAACATGAAGAACGCTGGCATGAAATATGGCGTTCTGCTATGAAATGTCCCCGATACATGTGTAAAGACAGAAAGCCTTGGGGCTGGCACAGTGAGGGTGACACTAAGGGGAACAGAGGTTCTTGGGGACAATGCAAATGTCCTACGTTTCACTGTGATGGTTGAACACCCCGAATGTTACTGGAGACCGTGGAGTTGTGTGCCTCAACTGAGTGCGTTCTACTGCATGTGAACCGCTTCAGTAAAACTAAAGAGAAACCAAATTATTGACCATGTTTAACATGTGAATCTCTAAAAGCTTTGAAACAAAGCTGAGAAATGGAGAACACTAGATTCCTCCTTGGAAAGCACCAATTTATATCCAAGTTTTTCACTTTCTTGATCTGGCATGGGCCATACTCACATTTTCCTCAATCTAGATCCTCTCATCTACCTGCTACTGCGCACCTCTGCCACCGGCTCTACAAGCTAGAGTTAGCACGCGCACACGCACACACACACACACGCACACGCACACTTAAAATGTGTCCAGCACCCCCTGATCTATAGATTGGTACTTGTTTAACTACTGCCTACCTATGTCAGTTTAAAATTGACCTATGTGACTCATGGAGGCAGAAGAGACAGATGAGTACCCGTGCAAAGTCTTCCTTAAACCAAACAGAAAGTCCCAAATTTTTGGGGAGCAGGACAGCTCAACAAAAAGTGTTGTAATCAGTCACCCTGAGAATGAGGCAGAGTTTAACCGTCCAACCCCACAACTACCACCAACAGGGATTGAACTCATGACTTCGCATATGCTATCCACTGAGCTCCATTCCCCTCCAACCGCTTTTAGAGTTGTTAGGCATACCCCGCATACTCCTCCCACACTGCTGAAATCCCTCATCATTTAGATTTAAAAAGCCACCAGTTGCTTGGTCTGCTTGGTCTTCCTACCCAAACCGTACTCCTAGGAAAATTAAATTCCTCTATCAAACTCCTCTCAGTCTGCAATTTTGAACTAAAAAATTTCATCAGCCAATAGCGCAATTAAATGAATTACACATAAAGACATAACTAATCTATTTTTAATAGATAGCTAGAATTTGGTGGAAGGGGGGGAGAAACAAAACTGTGCGTCAAACCTTACCTGATTTCAGAAACAAGAGAAACAGAAGGATTACTTCCTTATGGTCCATGTCGGGACTGGCCGACGGCACCTGGGAAACTATGTCCCAGTCCCAGATGTTGACTTAAAGGGGAGCAAAGGCATCCACCAGCAAGATAGTCCACTGCGGTTAATGATTCTCTGAGTCCCTGCCACTGAACCCAGAAGGAGCAAACATTACCTCGAACAGGGCAGCTTGCAACATGTTTGAGTGTGGAGTCTGGGGCAGATCCTGGAAGTGATGAAAGTGACACTCCCCCACTTGACTCCTTCTCCTCCCTCTTCACCTCACCCTCAGCCGCCATGTTTCCCATTTCCTCTCATTTTTTTTTTCTCTCCTCTTCCATTCCCTGGCCTTGGGATCCAAAAAGAAAATCGTGGAAATAGCCTATGTTTGCTGAGTCCCTCCCGTATTCCAGATTCTGCCAAGCAGTTCATGCTTAGCCTCGCTTGACCTTCCTGGCAATCAATTGAACGCTGTTCCCCTTCTCAGATGAGGGGACTCAGGTACCATGTGATGTCTCAGTGCATCTATTGCCTAATATTTATGAGTTCATTTTTCGTTTTTTATGTTCTGAGTATCGGTTGGTTTTGGTGATCCCTCAGAACTATGTCAGCCCTGCTGTTGACTTGAGCAGTTTGATTAGGTTATATCATTTTTACAGAGCTGTCATGTTCCCATCACTTTCAAACTTAAGCACTACATAACCTCTTTCCAGTGTGTTTTAGTCCTCGTAGAGTGAGACTCGGCATGCCAGGCAAGAGTTGTACCATGGAGAGGCATCACTATCCTACCATGTGGTGCTGAAGTTGGTTTGAGGGCGGGAGAGATGGCTCAGTGATTAGAAGCACTTACTTGTGGTGAGAATTTTGGTTTCTTTAAAAATGCAGGATTTTATGGGGAAATGTCTTTGTTTTAATCCCCAGTGTGGGATATGGAGCTGCTTCACATTGTCCACAGCAGCTAACTGTGATTTGCCTCATGCTTTGGCAGCCGAGTGATTTTTCCAGCTGTAGATAGTTTCTCCAAGTGTGTGATGTTTGGAATTCTGGGGACGCTTGAGGGGGTATATAAATGCTGGTGCCCTGAGAGGGGGGGTGCAGTGGTTGCTGGTTACCATATTTGTGGTTGGTTGCTGTTTGTCAAGTGGTCCTGCACAAAGATACAAGTAGAAACAATTGAACATCTTGACAATGAAGATCAGACTTGCCCCAAGCCACTGAACACCCCTAATCAGCAGGAATTAGTCTAACAATATTGATGCTCCCTTTTCTCTCGAACCTTCTTTCTTCTCCAGTCTAGTGCTGGGAGGTTGGGAGGGTGGAGAAGGGTGGATGAGAAAGAAAGCAACCCACAAAGTGTAGCCAAAAATCCAACTACACTTACTGAGGATCCAAAGGACTTAGGTTCAGTGCCTAGCACCCACATCAAATAAGTCACAACTACCTGCATCTCCAGCTCCAGGGGATCTAATGCCCTCTTCCGGCCTTTGAGGACACGGGCACACACACACACATGTATACATATATGTATATGTATATATTGAAATCATCTCCCATCTCCCTTTCCTTTCATAATATTCCTTCCAACGCACATCTTTCCTCCATATGAACTCACAGTATCACAATAACACCCTCATGGCGTGAAGCAAAAGGGGTGAGATTCATTTGCAAGAGTAACTTTTTGTTTGTTTTTGTTGCTTTGAAATAGTCTCCTACTGTAGTCTGGGCTAGCCTGGAACTCACAGTGATTTTTCTGTCTCTGCTGCCCGAGTGCTAGGACTACAGGTGTGTTTCATTCTCCGGCAATCTTCTCAACTTTCATGGTACAGTCTGCACTTGTTCCTGGCTCAAGGCTAAAATGCTTTAAAACTGTTTCAGTATTTGAAAATATTAAGAAATAAATGGAGTCCTCTCTGTTAGTGTGACATAAAGACAAAAGGTAGCTACTCTATTTCCATGACTACAAAATCCTTTCTGTGACAGTTAGTGCTAGATCAGGTCCCAGGATGTCTCTGGTAGAACCTTCTACAGATACAGAATCCCATGACATTAAAACCAAGAAGAAAAGCGCGGAGAGCGAGAGGCAGGCACAGGTCATGGTGCTGTGTGCCACCCGTCCTTAATGGACAAAGGAGGTTTGTAACAGCCAGAACAGCCAGAAATCGGGCAAACTGAGGAGGCTCAGTCAACGGCAGGATCCACAAGACCTGCCCTCAATTTTATACAAGCAAGCAGAGCATTCGCATGACACATTCTCCTCAGTGGAGCTGCCTGTCGCCACCGCTGGGCAGCTCCAGGGGCCTTCCTACAGAGCAACTTTTGTGAATTCATTGGTTCCCCGAGGGTGGCTTCTGTTGGAATTGCTTTCTTTGGTCTTTTCACACCTCCCCAGGAGTACTTCACACAGAAGATGGATGGAGAACCCCTGATTGGAGAATGCTCTGATTTTCTGTCAGCCAGCTTTCTCCAATTCTCACACTCACCACTGCCCGTATCTCCCTGTTCTTCAAACTGTTGGCCCACTTTAATAAGTTAGAAGCGATTTAAAAAGTCAGTAACAAGCAGATTTTTTTTTTCCTTCAAAAAGTGCTTTGGGAAAAATAAAACCAGATTCCACTAATATATAATGGCTTCGGTTTGTCAGTGAGTGCTGCCTTCCTCCTTGTCCAATTACCATAAGAATGTTGTCAGAGCTGTATGACCACAAAGCTTTGTCTGTTTTTGTTTTTGTTTTGTTTTTTTAATGTTGGGGGACATTAAAGGTTTGAATATAAGATGTCCCCCACAGGCTCATGAGTTTAAATACTAGTCCACACCTACTGGCACTGTTTTGGGAAGTTGCAGAACCTTTTGGAAGTGGGTGTGGCTTGTGCCTGTTGTTTGCTGTGGGGTGGGGCAGGCCTTGAAAGTTAATAGGACCTCCCTACTTCTAGCCCAGCCTCTCAGCTTCCAATCAGGCTTCCCAGACATGAGCAAGCTGCCACCTACAGGAGCCTGTCCACCAAAGGGGTGTTCAGTTGAAACAAATCCTCCTCCCAAGTTGCTTCTTTAGGATATTTTGTCCAGTAAAGAGATAAATAATCATAGCATTAAAATGTGCCTGTTGTGTGTGCAACTGTTCTCCAAGGCACAACTTGGGGAGGTCCGCTGATTATCTGAACTGGGCTTGTCAAATGTTTACAGCCCCTTGTGGAAGGGCAGAGAGGGTTTTGAGACCCTCACCTCTAACCAGCTACTCCAGTCTGCTGTATGCAACTCTGTCCTAACTGCATATGGCCTTTGGGAGGGGCTAGGCTAGGGAAGAAGACTCGGGAAGGGAGGCCTCCATCTATGTGGCTGTGGGAAAGCCATCATCCTGCTGGGTGAAGGCTTCCTGGCCTTTCGGAGGAGCACCCAATGTTAGTATTTTGGAACACAACCTGTGTCAGTTACCCAGAGACCTATGACATCATCGTGTCATGGCCACACCTGGAAGGTGTGGTTACCTTCCGACTTAAAGGGCCCACCCCCGACACGTGGTCCCTCTTCTTGCCCCCTCTCTCTCTCTTACTCACTTACTTTCTCTCTCTTACTTTCCCTCCCCCTCTCTCTCTGGGGCACCCCCTCTTTCCCTTTCCCTTTCCCCCTCTCTTCCCCCACCATGTCCCGCTACCCACATCCTCCATATCCCTCCTAATAAACCTCTTGCAGAGAATATCGGTTGTCCCCCTGCCTCATCTATTTTTAATTTATAACACCCATGGCCTGTAACCCCTTACCTATGCTCGATAAGGAAGCCCAATACACCCATTTGTTTCCCAGTGTAAACTTTAGTGGGTCCATGCCTCAGTTTATTGTTGGGACCCTGAGAGGAAGAGGAGGAGGTGATAGTGCACCACCAACAAAATTCTAGAATGCACTTAATTCCACTATTATTTGTAAAGCGGGTTGCCTCCTAAAGGCCTTGGGACTCTAGTCATCTACTTGTATGACAGCCACAGCATGGCATCATGGTGCATAGAGGCTCTGCTGCTCGGTTATCAGTGTGGGTAAACACCTAGAGACATCCACACAGCGAGTCCTACTTCAGCCTCCAGAGCACAGGGTGAGCATAATGCAATGGGATGTTTTAGGTCATGCACAGAAATCTTACACTCAATTCCTAGGGGGATTCTGGCCCGTGGTTTTAAGGCAAAGTAATTCATTTTCCTCCTGAAAGAAGGACAGAAACTGAGGAGAGAGTGTAACATCCCCAACATACTATGACCAGGTCGCACACACTCTGAGACTTATGTGTGTTTA
The DNA here is from genome assembly GCF_907164565.1 of Psammomys obesus. Lineage (NCBI taxonomy): Eukaryota > Metazoa > Chordata > Mammalia > Rodentia > Muridae > Psammomys > Psammomys obesus. The sequence continues at coordinate 7,803,894 of NW_026592890.1, forward strand.
CTTGGTCAGTTCGTTAAGGGCTGATCACGGACTGCATGTAAGAGTGTGTTACATTGTTCTGGGTTGTATAGAAGGTACGGTCTTTATCTGTCTCCACTTCCAACCCTGAAAGACCACTGCAGTTCTGCATCCAGCCTGCAACTGTTCTTTGAGTGAAAAATAGGATACCCAAACAAGATGGCAGGCAAACTTGTTTGTCTTAGCTTTGATTGGCTATGGGCTACAAGCAAGACCTGTGCATGTTTTCTGAAGGAGAGAATTCTCTGCTCTGGTCTCTACTCAAACTGGGATGGAATAGTCTTTACAAGGAATGTCACACACACACACACACACACACACACACACACACACACACACACACGTCAACCCAACATCACAGGAACTGGCTGTCTTTGTCAACTTGACACAAACCTAGACATACCTGGCAAGAGGGAATCCTTTCCTTTTTCTTTTTTTTTTTTTTTTTTGTCTTTGTTGGTTTTGTTGTTATTTTCTTTGTGGGGGGGGTAGCCATTGAGACATTGTCTTTCTACATATCCCTGGCTGTTCTGGAAACTACAGAAACCAAGCTGCCCTCACACTCACAAGGATCCATCTGCCTCTGCCTCCTGGGCACTGAGATTAAAGTTGTGCATCACCACACCCAGCTAGAAGAGACTCTGAACTGGAAAAGGGCCTCCCTTAGATGGTCCTGTATGCAGATCTGTGGGGGCAATTTTTTTTTTAATTAATGATTGATGAAGGTGGACTTAGCCCAGTGGATGTGGCGGCAGCCCCGGGCAGGTGATCCTAAGTTATAAAAGAAACCAGGTGGAGCAAACCATGGGAAGCAGACCAGTAGGCAGCATTCCTTCATGGCCTCTGCTTCAGTTCCTGCCTCCGGGTTCTTACCTCGAGTTCCTGCCCTGGCTATGGAGTGTGACCTGGCAGTATAAAGCTGTATAAACCCTTTCCTCCCCAAGTAACTTTTGATCATGGCATTTATCACAGCAATAGAAACTCTCACTCAGACACATAGGGAGGTGTTTTCAGTCTCCCCTGAGCTGAAGCTGTGGCCAGGTACCATGACTCCTGAGGGAATGTGTCACCGGCCTGAGGTTTACACCTGCCAGCAATTTCACACTAGGGTTATCACCTTACTTCTGTTCCAAGCTCTGCCAAGCGGGAGTTGTCATTCTAGGACACTATCCTCCCCATGAGGTCTCTGAAGGGGCCCCAGTAAGACCTGTCATTTCAAAATGAAAACTGCAGAGCCCACGTTAAACCAGACACAGGAGCTTCTAAGACAGTGTGGGAGGTCAAGACAGAAGCCCTGTAAACTCAATGGGCCAGCCAGCCTGACCTATGCAGCAGTAACTAAGAGAAGTCTCGGTGAAGGTGGAAAGAAAGACTCAGCACCCAAGGGTGTGTGATTTCCCCGTGCACACTATGGTACAGGCATTCCTACACTCTCACCAATTACTGGCTTTCTGGTTAGCACAGTGGTTAAAATACAATCTACGAGGGAACACTTTGTAAGCCAGCCCACAGCACTCCTTTGGTGTCTGGTGAGGCGACATTTCCTTAACTAGGTTATTCTTGAAGAAGTCCAAGTGGGTACGCCTATTTGAGAAAAACAAAATAAACCCTAGTCTTCCCTGGCTACCTCCCCAGATTTTTTTTTTTGTATTTAACACTGATGGGGGTGGAGAAGGGGGTCAGGCAAGCCTAGGAACCTCAGCAGCTGGAGGGCGGAGCCAGGAAGCACCCTCTTCCAGCTCCCAGGACCAGGTTCACTGTGGAGATGGCAGAGACAAGCCATTTCCCTTTCATTGTTCTTCAAACTCACTAAGACAAAGAGAAACATTTTTTAATTTTAATTTTATTTTTATTAATTACAGTTTATTCATTTTTGTATCCCAGCTGTAGTCCCTTCTCCCATCCCCTCACAATCCCACCCTCCCTCTCTCTTCTTCTCCTATGCCCCTCCTCCAGTACAATGATAGGAGAGGTTCTCCTCCCCTTCCATCTGATCCTAGTCTATCAGATCTCATTAGGACTGGCTGTATTGTCTTCCTCTGTGGACTTGTAAGGCTGCTCCCCCCTCAAGTGGAGGTAATCAAAGAGCCAGCCCATGAGTTCATGTCAGAGACAGTCCCTGTTCCCCTTACTAGAGTACCCACTTAGACACTGAACTGCCATGGGCTACTTCTGTGCAGGGTACTAGGTTATCTCCATGAATGGTCCTTGGTTGGAGTATCAGTCTCAGAAAAGACCCCTGGGCCCCAGATGTTTTGGTTCTGTTGCTCTCCTTGTGGAGCTCCTGTCCTCTCCAGGTCTTTTCATCCCCCCTTTCTTTCGTAAGATTCCACGCACTCTGCCCAAAGGTTGACTATAAGTCTCAGCATATGTTTTGATATCCTGCATGGTAGGGTCTTTCAGAGGCCCTCTGTGATAGGCTCCTGTTCTGTTCCCTGTTTTCTCCCTGACAAAGAGAAATCTTGTGTCACAGTATTTGGGGGATACAGACAAGAAGAAACCATGAAAGTCTTTTAAGAAAACTGAGCACACGTTAAGCCTGGTGCTAGTTTGTGATGTTGTAGCTTCCTGGCTGTGATAATGAATATAACGTGAAATATTCTTCTGTGGGAGGCAAGATGATGGGTGCCAGGGACCTCTTATGGCTGTAATGTCTGCTATAACTATAAAATCTAATGTCTCTCAATTAACTCAAAGCAAAAGATGTGTACGCATTTGGATATTTGTGTGTATATTTCAGGTGCACCTGGGAGTGGTAGATGCTTGTATCAAATTAAAGAAAATTTGGTAATTACAAAGCTGAGGGAAAGGGCACCTAACGTTACAGAATTTCTCAGTTGATTTCTGTGGGCCCAGGGGATGGGGGAAGAGAGGCCCCCTCTCCATTTCCCTCTCTGGAGGACAGAGGACAATTAAAGACTGGTCTGAGTGGCCTGTGTTAGGACCAAGTAAATGATGATGATGCTCACAGCAGATTTTATAGAAAAGAGGTTTATTAGATGGAGAAGAAGACAGAGAGAGAGAGAGAGAGAGAGAGAGAGAGAGAAGGCAAGAGTGAGACATGATGGGGGAAGAGAGCTGGGTGTCCCAACAGTGAAAGGGGAGAAGGCAAGAGAGGAGAGGGCAAGAGAGAGACAAAGTGGAGGGTTGGTCCTTTTAAGGAGCAAAGTAACCACACCTGCCAGGTGTGGCTACCTGTCTGGCGCCACATGATGACATCATAGGTTGTTAAGCAACCCAGAAGCAGGCTGCCTAGATACTAACCTGAGTGGCAGCATCCACTCTGCATCCAGAATTGGGTGTCTGGGAAGATCCTAGGCTGCTCCTGTCTCATGGGTCATTAAGGCAGCCATCTCACCCAGCTGGCACAGTGACACCAGGTTATGACTTCCTTTGTTCTCACCCCAGACCTGCCAGGACCCAGGCTCCACAGTCCACACCAGTGTCTGACTGAGAGGGTAGGGGGGTGAGGGGAGCCCGTGACCACAAACGCCCATCATTACAAGCGCTTCTCCCTTCGGTGTGTGCTTCTTCAATGAGCACACTATGCAGCCAAGTGCTGGGGTGTCAGGGGGGTGCGCCAGACATGATTCCAGCCCTTGGAGGTGCTTCCCTAAAGAAAGGGAACAACATAGAGGGTGAGCATACACCAGGGGGCTGAGGAAGGAGGAGACGTCTGCGCCAGGAAGATGATTTGCCCTGTGTAGGCAATGGAGGAACTGAGGTTGGTGTAACCGGTGGTCTCACTGCTGGGCCTCCTGCGCCACATCAAGGATAGTTACGCTGCCAGATAGGATAGTGTGATGACTCTTCAGAAGAGTCAAACGCTGTGTCAGTTACAGTTGTCACTTTCACAGAAGTGACTCCACAGTATGTAAACACAGCTCACTGAGCCCAACTAACTAAATATGAACTTAGTCTTGGACCCCACGATTTGTATACCTCTCTTAAGATCACCTGACCCAAAGACACAGATGAAAAGAAACATTAGAATGAACTGGAGCAAAAACTTTTCAAATTTTTATATACTTACAAAAGTATATGATCAAATAAACACAAAACTGCAGATCCCCTCGAGAGGCTGGGAAGGGTCCTGTAGGAGTCACCTCTGCTGTGAAATGGCCCACTCGAAAACACACTGGTTTAACAGCAGTCATGACCCCTTTGAGGGTCGCATGTCAGAGATCCTGCATATCAGATATTTATATTACAATTCCTAACAGTAGCAAAATTACAGTTCTGAAGTAGCAACGAAGTAATTTCAAGGGTGGGGAGGTCACCACAACATGAGGAACTGCATGTATTAAAGGGTCACAGTGGTAGGAAGGTTGAGGACCACTGGTTTAGAGTAAGAATGGCTCTTCTATCTCCCTCCTTCACTTCTCGGGCACTTCTGTAATTTGCAATCTCTTGTGGTTGGTCACATAGCTTCCTTGCTCGTGCGACCTGTGCTGGCCCAGGCTGGCCCTGCTGCCTCAGCTGGGACTGTCCGCATGGGCAGACCTGGTCAAACCCACAAAAGAAGCAAAAACATGTAAAAATGGCAGAGGGGCTAGGTAATGGGGGATTCATGGTGATCTGTGGTGGTAAGGGAGGGGACAGGACCAGAATGTGCTGTACATATATGTGACACTGGGAAAGAATAAATTAATTTTAAATGTCTCCCTTAAAGTTTCTCTTTTCCCCACCTTGCCACAGCTCAAATCTTTGGAATTCTTGGCCTTCATGGCTTCAAGCATGTTAGACATCAAGCCACAGACTAGGACCCTTACCCCCAGCAGAGAGTATAAAATCTCTTCAAGGCCACTGTCATTAATAGATAAAAATGACTTAGATATGGATTTTATTGGTGGCTAACTTAAGCATACCATTATCTTGAAGATAGCTGTAATAGCCTGGTGCAGTGGAACAGGCCTTTAATCCCAGCACTCAGGAGGCAGGGGAAGGCACATCTCTGTGAGTTCAAAGCCAGCATGGTCTGTGTAATGAGTTCCAGGCTAGCTAGGGCACTACAGTGACACCTTGTCTCAAAAATAAGTTGCATATATATACACATATATATACACATATGTGTCCATGTGTGTATAACATATATATATAACTACCAGGTGTGGAGGGCTCTCTGCCAGCACATGTCACTCTGAAGACTGCAGCCTGCAAACCTGTTCTCCCTGCCACACAACCAGGCTGTGGTTCTATCGTTCTATATTCACCAGGGTTTCCTGCTTACTGTTATTTCCCTCCATTTCGGAGATCAAGGCATGGAAACGCACCCAAAGCCAGGCCACTGGAAACCAGCAGGGCCACATTCTAACCCAAACACCCAGGTTCCAAGAGATTCTCTTTGGCCAACAGCATTTCCATTTCCTATTGGGGGGGGGGACAGTAAGAACATATGCTGGACCCGGCGCTACAGGGGATTTGGTTTACTCATCACCCTGAAACTATGAGGGAGGTACTAGCCTTATGACTCACAAGTACCAACCGAGGGAGAAGGGCCTCCTCTAACACAGAGCAATAACCTGTCTGAGGTGGCACAGCCAGTGGGACCAGCTGGAGCAGGGATTTGAAGAACCAATCCCATGCCCTTCAGCCCTGCACCTTGCTGCTGCAGACTACTCCAGCCACGTCACTGCCACAGCCGTCCTTGGCAGGACACAGACAAGCACTTAGCAAGTACACCATTAACAGAACCCCTGGAAGTTCAGAGAGGCAAAGCCAAGTCTCGCTTGGCTGCTGTGCTCACAGTTGACCACCAGGGGGCGTGTGGCTCTAGACCGCAGATGACAAAACTTGCCTGGGCGTGGTGTGCCTTTTTGGATGTTTTGCTTCTCAGCTTGCAGGGCTGTTGGTTGTTTGGTTTGGTTTGGCTTTTTGTTTGTTTGTTTTGCTTGCTGGCTGGCTGGTGTTAAAAGGAACATCATGCAGCAAGGGGAGGAACTGTAATGCAGACTCTGCTTCCATCATAGGTCCCCAGATCTATACAGGGCACGTAGGCACACCTGTAAAAGCCTGTTAAAATTCAGCGAAGCGCTCCTTTTTAGGATTTTTGGCTATCTACTGTTCTTGCCTTTAGGAGTGTCCATTTCATAGGTAAAGTCAACAAACAGGCAACCAATCAGCTTACCCAACACTCCTTAGAGGGCCTCCCTTGGAGGAGATGTGTTCCTTTTTCAAAATGGGAACAACCACGAGGGTAAAAGCTTAGGCCACACAATGTGGAAAGGTTGCTTCACCCAAGGGCTTGGCTTTGCAGAGCATCATCCCGAAACCATGTCCTCTGCAGGATCCCAGTGCCGGAGGCAATTCCTCTGACGTACTAGGAATTAAATCCAGCCGACAGAGGTGCTGGCTGAGCTGGAAAGGCCTACTGCTACATCAAAGAACATTTCCCCCCTTTCTTTGGGGTCATTTACAAACTTTATCCTCAGCAGCTGGCCTTTGGAAATGTTACACTTTATGGAACACGGTTGAGAGATTTTTAAAACAAAAGCATTAAGCACAATGGCCAACAGAGGGCGACAAATCACACATTTTTACTGGCTCGGCAGCACAGCCTCAGAGATTTCAGGCAGAGCATGGGTTCACGTCCCTCTAAAACTGCAAAACCGAGGTGGACACCGGCTGAGAGAACAGTCAAAAAGGCCGGGGAGGAGAGCGGGAGCAAGAACGTGACCAGTTCTCCTGGCCTTTATTTCTGCTGGTGAGAGGGAATCTGCCAGCCAAAGCTTCAACTGTCTGCATTCCTGAAGTAGCCAGGTGACAAGTACAGGTGTCTTTCCTCCTTCCTTCCCTCCCTCCCACAGCTCTGCCAGGGCAGCCAGCGTCCCCACCCTGCAGGGCAAGTAGGAGCAGGACAGTCGCCCACTGTACCTCGAGACTTGGGTGTTCTCCTACCCAGGTGCTGAGTAAGTTGACCCCAACAGAGGCTCCAGGCTGGACACTGGCAGCTGCATTGCCACAGTTTGCCAGAAAGGAGAGTCAGCCTCACCTCCTTCTCACTGTTCACGGGAAGGCTTGGTCTATTCCAAATCCTTGAAATAATGACAAGGCTGGGAGGTTTGGAGAAGAGCTGCTTGTTTGGGTTATTTGGGATTAGGTTAGGGCTGAAAATAAAGTGGGGTAAGAAGAAAGAAAAGTAAAAAACGGAAACTCTGATAGGTTATGTCGCCTCACCCTGCCGTGTCTTAGGTGGTCAAGCTTCCTCTTTCATGCTTTGCTTCAGGCTGTGGATAACGTTTTTAGAAAGCCTCCCAAATCAATCTGTCTTAAGGAGTCTGACGTCCTAGGCAAGCAGTGGGTAAGGGGTTGCCCAGATCAGATTGGCCAGTGGGTAATTTGCAACTGCCTTGATTGTTAATTACTATGGCAGGGCTCAGCCCACTGTGGTTGGCACCATTGTTTGGGCAAACGGTCCTGTGAGCAAACCACCAAGCAACTTTCTGGGAAGTTGGTGTTGTATCTTCGTGGCTGTGAGTTCTCTGGTTAGTGGTAAAAGAGCAAGCAGGTCTGTCTTCCAGTTCCTGCTTGAGTTCTTGTCCCAACTTCCTTCAGTGATGGACTGTGACCCGGAAGAGTAAGCCAAATAAAAACTCTCCTCCCCAAAGCTGTTCTTGACCCAAGGTTTCATCACAGCAGCAGAACAAAACCAAAACAGAAAAAGCCTTAAACCCAGACATGGGTCGGCTCTGTCTGAATCCGGGTATACAGAGCCATCGGTGAGAGTGAGCATCACTGACCGCCACAGAAGAGAGGAGAATTTACTCAGGGGGAAGTGCTTATGTGAGAGGGCGCCTCATCCAGAGCTGTAGCACATCTCTGTAGAGGAAGAGGTGGTGCTCTGAGTGTTCTGAGTCACAGACTTTATTTGCTTTCCTCCACAGTGTGGCCAGACAGCCGGGCACTTAAGAAGCTATGTGGGGGAAGGGCTTCCTATTCATTGCCCCCTTAAATCGCTATTTTAAGAAACAGAAAGGGGGAAACTTCATCACTAAGATTCGTTTCGCATTTTCCCTCCACTCTTCCAAAGTTTAAGCTTCAGTGATTAATGAAATTAGGTAAAGACCAAGGCTTCAGCTATGTTCACTATGCACAAACATTCTAACTTTTAGATTTATTTTTAAATTGTATGTGTGTGTGAGTGCGTGTGCTAATGTAGGCACAGGCAGAGGTCAGAAGAGGGTTTGGATCCCCTGGAGCTGGAGTTAGGAGTGACTGTGAGCTGCTGTATGTGGGTGCTGGGAACTGAACCTAGGCCCTCTGCAAGAGCAGCCAGTGCTCTTAACTGCTGAGCCATCTCTCCAGCCCCATATTCTAAGTTTTAAAACTTTGATAATCTGACACACATGACATATATGGGTCTGCTTATAAAATTGTTTTTTTTCTTACATATGAGAAAGGAATGTTATGTTTTATACTATATGTTGTCATCAAGAATAATTTTTAAAATTATTTTTAAAATAAACGTGCTATGTATGTTTAATTATATAACACAATGTCATACTATGTATTTGACTACTACAGAGGAATAACTTAGCATATATATGTACGTCATCTGACCTAGTTGGCCATTTTTTTCACCTATGACAAGGGCTGTACTATACTAAGAATCTACTATATCTTTATCAAGAATCCCATCCTATCCCTTAATGAATTGCTATTCTAATGCAGGACATGCCCATCACTGAAGACCTGTGTAATAGCCACCAAAGACAAAAGCAGTGAAATCTGGTCCAGCAACAAGTTTCTCTTATCAGTAAACATTCTAGTGTATTGCTGAGAGAATTTTTGCCCTGGGGAAAGACACTAGGCAAAGCCTACCCTTCCCGAGGACAGACCAAACTTTGCTTCCTCAAAGTCACCTTAGGAAACCAATGAGTTTCTCATAGAGCATGGATGAGGTGTTACCGACAAGGAGCATCGGTGACTCCAAGGCATCCATGTTGGAAAGTCTGTACCCAGAAAGAAAGATTCCTTCCACAGAGGTGTAGACCCTTCCTCTGGCCTTCCTAGCCTGTATCCTTTAGACCCTCCCCATGCTCAAAGACCCTGAGGCCACATGCAATTAGTGTAGAATTGTATATGACTGGTTGGAAGGAGCGGCTGGAGATTCAGATGAGGGTCCCATGACCCTTCCCATCCCCTCCTTCTGTGAGGGAACATCAACTGTTCTTAAGACCAGCTGTTTGTTTCACAAACAGGAACAGCTAAACTCCCAAAGATGGCGGTGGTTTGGCCCGGAGGATAATCCATACAGCATCCTCTAAGCACTGACACACAGGGAGGCCTGATCTGAAGTGCCCTTTGGCCCAGATCACTGGTTTGTTGTTATAGTTTTTCCTACACAAGTGGAGAGCAAGCATACAGCTTCTGGTAAAACTGAGTGGAAATTCACTGCAGCCATTGTGGTCCATCCAGAACCTCGATCACTGGCTGTAGTTGCTACAGTCCTAGCCAGGCCGGTGACCACTCACTCCTTTCAGATGACAGTCTGTCAGCTCCCAGTTCCTGAATCGTACCTCAGACCAAGCAGGGCCCAGAGCTTCAGGTCTGCCACTGTCTTCCATCACTGTAGGTGAAAACGTGAGGCTAGATTTGATCCCAGGGACCAAGGAGAAGACCACTTGGCCAGAGCACCCCGTTTCTCTTAATTACACAGTCATTCATTTGCTGTTACTAGTTCACCTTTCCTGGTTAAAACGATTCTGATGGCAGCTTCCCACCCTCACCCGTGACACAAACCTGGCAAACTATATTCATTTAAGAGATGCCAGACACACAAAGAACAAGTACTAAAGCAACTCACCTGGGCTCTCCCAAGCTAGGATTCCATGGAGCCCTGGGTAGTGTCAAACTTGGGTTCTCCTGTCTTGGCCCTTCTGAGTGGGATTGTAGGTGCTCAAGTCTTTCGCACCATCACAGCTGGCTTGGTTATGTGGTTTCAATTTCTCTATGACTCAATTGTTAAGGAGAGTGCTTGTTTAGTTTTTAGGTATTTGGGAGTTTTTCTGATTCCTTACTGACTTCTAGCTCCATTCCTTGGTCATTAGAAAAGATGCTCAAAATGATCTTGAACTCTTCAAATTCATCAAGATGTATTTTGTAAGCTACCATGTTGATCTGTCCTGGGAAATGTGTCACGGGCGTTTGAGAATCAAGTTATGTCCTATAGTTTTGGGCAAAATATTCATTCAATATATGTCTTTTTCGGTCTATTTTGCCCACATGGTTTTTGGTTGTATTATTTTCTTAGTTCTGCCTAGGTTAGTGGTTCTCAATCTCTGGGTTGTGACAACCCCTTTGGGGGTCAAATGTCCCTTTCACAGGGGTCACATATCAGATGTCTTGCATATCAGATGTTTACATTATGATTCATAACAGTAGCAAAATTACAGTTACGAAGTAACAGTGAAAATAATTTTATGGTTGAGGGTCAGCACACAGAGAACTGGAGTAAAGAAGGGTCGCAGCACCAGGAAGGTTAAGAACCGCTGCTCCATGTGGAGAGTAGAAGTTAAAGCTTTCTGCTGTTGTATGATTGTCTGTTCCTCTCTTCAGTCCTGTTCGTATTTGTGTTCTATATTTAGGGGCTTTAGTCTTAGATGCGTAAGTTATTATTTATTGTATCTTTGGTACCTCACATTGAAAAACCTTTGTCTTTCAGTTTCTTCTTTATTTTATATACATATTTATGCAAAAATTTTATATAATTCATAGATAGAAACAATGTCAACTCAGGAAGAGATAGATAGATAGATAGATAGATAGATAGATAGATAGATAGATAGATAGACAGACACAGCCAGAGACCTGGCAGGTGGTTAAGAGCCTTTACTGGTCTTCCAGTGGATATAAGTTCCATTCCCAGCACTCACTAGGATGGCTCACATCTACCTGTAACTCCTGCCCACGTGGTCAGGCACGCTCTTCTGGCCTTTGCAGGTACCACATACACACCACACAAATTTTTAAAAGAAAACAAATCTTTATTTAAAAAGAGAAAATAATCCTTAATATTATATAATGTTCTGACTGTTAATGTCCATAATTGATCTCAGAATTTCTTTTATAAGTTATTGCTATGCTACTCTTTCTCTAGCCAGGAGCCAACCAGTGATCGACATTACATTTGATTATTGTGACTTCCAAGTCTTTCATCATCTGGAATCACATGCAACACAATTTTTTCAGTTATTTTCATTTTATTTTCCCAGTCATCAGAGAGTTTACCTTCACCTTCTGACCTGCTTTAAAAAAAAAAAAATGCTCTCGAACAAAAACAAAATTAAAGCCAACCTCCCAGTGTTCCTCTCTCAAGTCGCCAGCGGCAGGACTAAGTGGAAGCAAGCTTAGGGAGTATGCCGCTCAGGAAGGATGTGTTCCTGTAACTGCTACAGTTTCACCCTCTCTTCGTTTTCTGCCATCGTGAGCATCTTTCTGAGTTGCCTCAGTGGCACACCAGCTTGCAGTGTAGCTTCTGATTTCTCAGACTCAAAACAACAGATGCCAGCAACTGTGTGTCTGCCAGACACCATGCATTTTCACACAAGATCGCTAACGCCCACGGCATTCACTGACTACAGCATGGCTACCACGATTTCAGAGAAAGATGGAAAGAAGCTTAGAGAGCTGAAGGGTTTAGGTGTGGTCTTCTCTGCCTCTGAACCTCTCTTTCTACTATAGCCGCTGCCCTACTAGGACAAGGTTCCACTCCCCTAACCCGCGGTTAGCTCGAAATAGTGTGAATTGACAATGCATTTACTCACCTCACCGTCCTCCCTCAGGAGTGCAGGAGTGTAGGCTGTTTGCCCTCCTGACAGAGTGTCTGTGTGGGATGTGGAGCCCATTGATACTGTCCAGCACGTGAGAAAGTGTGGTGCCACATGTCATCAGCCTGGGAAATGATCATGATTCTGAAGGCAGTTTCTACTGAAAGAGTATCAATTTCACACCATTAATAAAGCTGTAAAATTGAAAGTAGACTGCTTGTGGTCAGGGAGTGCCTAAGGAGTGCATTTCCCCCTGCTCTTCACATCAGCCGCCTCTGACTGTTTCCTGAGCAAGAGGCCTCTGCATTCAACAGCCTTTATTTTGTGATCATCAGCAAACTGATGAATGACTTTCACTTAGCTTTGCTTAGGGAAATTCTCTCGTTATCTGCAAGGGCTCCAGTGTCAGCCTCTGAACTCTGAACAGGAAATGACTCAACAGTTAGAGCACTTGCTGCACTAGCGGGAGGATCAGGGTTCAGATCCCCAAAGCCCACGTAAATGATGCCAGGTGGGCATAGTGGATCATGTCCAATCCCAGTCCCAGAAGGCAGAGACAGGAGCTCCCTGGCACAGTCTGGTGAGCCAGACTAGCCAGAAGAGCAAGCTCTGGGTTTCAGTGAGAGATCTTGATCAAAGAAGGAGGCAGAGAGCAAGTGAGGAAGACTCCCATCCTCCACCTTGGGCCTCCACGTGTGCATTGTTTCCGTGTGCGTGTGCTCCGACCACATGCAACACATTCATACACATACACAGATGAAGGCTGCCAAGGGTAAGCTTCCACAGAAGACTGTCTGAAGAAGGTAGCCTGAGGAGGCAGTCATTTCTCTGCGGCGACCTCTCGGGGACAGGACATCGCCCAACTGAGGTGACTCTTTTGAATTGATCCATTACAGAAGGAGTGAAATGAAGTTGCTGAAATTAATGAATACGAAAGCTTCCAACATTTTCAAAGAACATTAATTAACCTTGGGAACTACTTATCCTTTAAATTTTTTACATTAAAAGCCAAAAAGAGAATTGGTTAAAAGACATAATAGTTAAATTTTCATTTCTGTGACAAAATACGTGAGAAGAAGTTGATGGATTTGTTCTGCCGTTGGAGGTTTGAATCCTCCAACTGATTTTAGCTTGAGGGGCAGGAAGGACAGCACAGCAGAGAGGGCAGGGTAGATCAGACGCGTTCATCTCTGGGCCATCGGGAAGCAGAGAGACAGATGAAAAGGCTGGGACAATGCATACCTTTCAGAAGTACCCTAGTAACATGCTTCTTCTGGTCAGGCTTCGTCTTCTGGTTTCTGCAGCCTCCCGATAGTCCACCCAATTACAAATCTGCCAGTGGGTTGATCCGCTGACGAGGTGAGCACCAAACTGATCCACTGACTTCGTGAAAGCTTCACCTCTGAATATGGCCTTGGGTAATCAAGTCTTAAATGCATGAGCCTTTTTTTTTTTTTTGGGGGGGGGGGACACTATAGCCAAACTGTAAAACAAAGATTAACATGAAAAGCAATTCAGTACTGGCATGCTTTCACTTACTCACACAACAACCGTGTGTGTGTGTGTGTGTGTGTATGTGTGTGTGTGTGTGTGCGTGTGCGTGTGCCCTGGTGTCTGGGATGCGATTTAAACAGTGACAATCAGGAATGGTCATTGTAAGTGGGGACACTGATGGGGACCACTGCACTTCCATGTCATAGAATCCACAATGGGGAAATGAGGATAGCCATAATGGTTCCATAAGCATCATGGAACCTTTGGGGAGGGCAGGAATACTGGGAGGCTTTGGGAGTTGTTCGTAGATTGAAATCTGAAGAAAGACTGAGCTAGAGGCAATAAATTGAGGGCATTAGCAAAGACCCAGCGCCCATTGATGGTTGTGTGAATGGAAGGCAAGCACACTGATAGTGATGGTAACACAGCCTTCCTCAAAACTACTGAGGGGAAAAGGTAAGCAAGCAAAGATCCAATCATACCGGTCTTTATGAAACACCAGGGAATGATGTATTCGATTTGCATATGAGCAGCTAATACTATGGCAAGAGGCTGTTGAAAGATACAAGTGCAAGGTGAGAAGGACCTGAAGCATTGTAGTGGCTGCTATGGAAGGAGGAGGCTTGGGGCCAGACTAAGGTGGAATTGAGCTGGGGAGGCAAGGAGTGGGAAGAGGAGTACAGAGCCCAGGGTTCCGATTGTATAAAGGGTGTTAATGCCTAAATACACAACAGAGGAAGAGCAGCAGGTGGGGCACAGAGAAACTGAGCGCAGGGACATCCAAGAAAAGGCAGTCAGATGTTACTCTCTGATGTAGTCTGAGTAGAAGTGTTTCAGCAAGGGTTTCCATTGTTGTGGTAAGACGTCGTGACCAAAAGAAACATGGGGAGGAAAAGCTTGCTTTCACCTTACAGATTATAATTATAGTACGTCATCCAGGGAAGTTGGGGAAATTCAGAGGGGGAACTTGTTGGCCAGAGAATGGAACTTGTCTCTTGGAGGTGGATTTACAACTTGCCAAATGACATTACAGGGAAGATTGGAATGGGGACAGTAAAGGGCAGGAGACCATACCTTGGCTGGGCTCTTTGGTTCTGCTTAAATTGTCCCTCTTCCCAGCAAGGTCACACAGAATAAATCTCCTCTTTCTGCTTTCCATTATTAGAAGAAGAAAAAGAATTAGAAGGTTTAACAAACTATGTTTTTTTTTCTTTTCCTATATCCTAGAAAGTCACTCCTTTTGTGTTAAAATTAAGAGCAATCTCTTTTCTCCTGCTCTCTAACTGCTCCTGTCGCTCATTCTTTCGTACTGCCCAGTGGAACCATTCCTCACTTTGACTCTTTATTGTGGTGTTACTTCTCTTCCTTGGACTGTTTTCACGGTGGCTTTCCAGCAGTCAGTCTGGGGAGACTTTTTTCTTTGGATTCACACACAGAGTATGTTCCTGTTTCTTTGTAGATTTCTATTTAATACATCTATTTTGACGTGTTTTATTTTGTTCCCCCTCTTTGAATTAGAGAGTGAGATTTGACAATGAACAGGAAGAGACTCAGAAGTACAGTGGGCGGCAGGCTGTTCGGCCTTCTGCCTTTCAGAAGAAAATTGAGTGCAACTAATTCCCTGGAGATGTCTAGGAAATGCCACTGAGAACTGGTTATGTAGTTTTGATAAAAAGTGATTTGGGGTTCCCTGCCATAAACTGTTTGCAGCTGGCTACTTTGCACTTGGGGAAAAAAATGTAACTGTCAATTTGTTTTGAATAGCAGAATTATCTTCTGCCTTACAGACACTTTCGTCCAACTATGGAAGCAATACATAATCTATCAGCATTCTTACAAATGCATTTCCCAAAGCAAAAGAATATTATTTGACCAGGCTATATTCAAACTATGGCAGCTTATACGCACCTACAAACCAGACTATGAATACAGTCAAAGTATCCATATCTGGAAGGATGGTGGAAAATAATTTATCCATGTTAATAAGACATGCATTGAAAATTTTTATTTAACTCTTAATGAAACATTTCTCCTTGATCCTCTAGACAGAAAAGGGCAACAGGGATTCAATGTTAAATGTTGAAAATGTCTAGATTTCCCTTGCCTTACTGATTCTTTGGGAACTAGACACTCAAATTGTCAGAATATCACCAGTTTTCATCATATGAATTTAACACTGATTGGCTAATAACTATAGGATAAGTAAATATGGGGATTTTGTTGTTGTTTGGTTGGTTGGTTTTGGTTTTCCAAGACAGGGTTTCTCTGTGTAGCCTTGGCTGTCCTACACTTGCTTTGTAGACCAGGCTGGCCTTGAACTCAGCGATCTCCCTGTCTCTGCTTCCCTAAGTACTGGGATTACTGTAAATGCAGTTTTTATTTACTTGCTTACTAGGGTAGGAAAGAGTTGGCTAAATCCAGACAATACTGTCACAGTTGGCTTTCTTCCAGCATCTTCTAGACAATCAAATTATCATCACCTGAGATCTTAGTTCAGAAACAAGCCTAAGCTGGTACAGACTGTCTAAGACCTCTCTCCCACCGACACTTCCTTTTGATCCTTTTGGAAGACATACACGGCTTGGTTTCTTATCTAGTTCCTGAAACAAAATATCCCACAAAAACAACTTAAGGAACAAAGGGTTTCCTTTGGCTCACAGTTCAAGAGTGCAGCCCCTTATGGTCAGGAGGCCATGGCAGCCGGAGCTTGAGGCAGCTGATCTCAGTCACACCCACAAGCAGGAAGGAAAGAGATAGGAATGCTTTTGATCAGCTTGCTTTCTCCATTATATTCAGTCCAGGCTCAAACCCAAGGAATGGTGTCATCCACTTTTAGAACGGGTCTTTCTATCCCAGTCAGTCTGGAAACTTCTTCTCTGACCTGCCCAGAGGTCTGTCTCCACCACAATCCTAGATCCTGCCAGGTTGATAATCAATTTAAACCGTCACAGAGTTTAGGTTTATGTTGCCATTAAGTGTATAGTGGCATATCCATAAACCCTCTGTGGAGATTTTTGTTTTGTTTGTTTTGGTTTTTTGTCTCAGCTCCCTTTGTATTTTGTTTGAAAGAGAAATACTAACAGGTCACATAAAGGATTGATTTCCATAGTGTGAAGGACTAACCATTGGAGCTAACACGAACACTGAAAATACCTTTTCATGCTCTCACTTCACACAGTGGCACCTTCTGACTGGGTACATTTCCCCTTAAAGTGAAAAGACGGCACAACCTGGATAACCTAGATAACCTAGAAGTCTCATTAAATTAACATTGCGTGGTGAGTAGTCACGAAAAGAAACATATTTCACAGAGCGTTCTTTTAATTTTTTTCTTCGTCTTTGATTTTCTGAGGCAGGGAAGGCTGTCATGTAGCTCAGGCTGGCTTCCAACTCATCCAGGAACTGAAGACAACCTTGAGCTTTTGATCTTGCCTCCATTTACTGGGTATTAGCGTTACAGGCTTGTGCCACCATGCCTGTTTTATGTGGTGCTGGCTTCGGCCCCCAAAGCTTCTTGCAGGCTAGACCAGCACTTACCAACAGGGACACATTCCCAGCCCTGTTTTTATTTTTACAAACACAATACAATTGCATGTATCCGTGCAGTATGATGTGACATTTCAAAACAATGTCTAATGAACAGAGAGATATCTGGTTATCTATCACACAGGCCTCTACCATTTCTTTGTGGTAGAAGTTTTGAAAACTCTCTTTGTTAGCTGTTTGATAATATTCTATGAATTGCTTTCAACCATTGTTAGTTACTGGATTTTTCAACATAATCGTTAAATGCCTCTATTCCAGATGTAAAGGGCTCTATTCATTTTTCTAGATATTTTCTATGCTTTTTAGAAGTTTGGCATTTGTGAATCAAAGTCATTTCCCCCCTATAGATATGATTTTCTGGAAAGTGTTTAAACAAACATTTCAATTTTAACCTTTCATTAAAGAACTTTGCCAGGGGCAGCAAGATGGCTCAGCAGATAAAGGTGTTTGCCATGAGCTTGATGGCCTGAGTTCCATCCCAGGAGCCCACTTATGGGTGAAAAGAGGGAACCACCTCCCAAAGTTGCCTTCTCACTTCCACACATGCACTGTGGACCATGAGCACACCCCTAAACACATTTTACACACATGGAGTATTATTACTACTGTTGCTACTGGGATGATGATGAAGATGATGATGATGGTGATGATAAACTAAAATTTAAATAATACAAAGAGCTTCACCAAAGGCCTCACTTTGAATATTCTTCTGAACTCTGCTTGGATTTCCCAGCAGTGTGGCACTGCACGGGGCACCTATGGGCATGGGCACACAGTCTTAGTGGTAGGGACAGAAAGTCACTCACCAAACACCTATTTTTAGATATGTTCTGCGTAGAGCTATACTGTTTCTCTTTTTTAAGTTAACAGCAATACTTCATCTTAAGATGTTTCTAAAACTGTTGGAAACTTCTTGGGAATAATCCAACTGTTTTTCAGAGCTCTTCTTTCAAGGTTACAGAGGTACAAAGACTTGATTCAGTTTGTTACACAGAGGATTTGCTGAAGGGAGAGAGGGAGGGCTACGGCTGCTTAGCCAGTTCTTTGCCAGGCCAGTAACAATCTATAACAACATGACAACATGTACTTTTCAAAGTCAGGGCTGAGGAGAAACAGGGAATTCATGTGTGGCAGGGAAGAAAGACTCCTGTGCGAGTATCTAGTATGTTATGACACAGCATTTTGTCCCAATGCCCACCCCTAGCTTATAAACAAACACAATTCAAGTATGCAAATGTTCCTGATGGGCATCCGGTAAGGCTTAAAGTACATCGGCTATTAAGGGGAAGTGGCACATGTGATATTTTCTGCCATGGGATTTCTTTCTTCCTTCAAAAAAAAAATTTGTAACTTAGGACTTTATGAGCTCCATAGTGATCACACAGTTTGCACATTCAAGCTATGAGATTCCAGGAGGTTAGATGAGACAGGAAGCTGGTTTGCATTCATAAACTCTGCACTCCCTGTAGGCAGTTGACTATCTCTGGTAATCTTAAAAGTTTTCTGGCCTCTGCTTTCCATCCTGGCACTTCTTGGGTTTTCTTTGCTTCCAAAGACCTTTTTCAGTTGTGTTTGCAGAATATACAGTCAGCTTCTGAAGCTAGGAGAAACTGCTTAGGGAAGAGTGGAGAGTGTGGCCATGGCGTTTGGAGGTAAATGCGTGTCCCTTGGATGATCTTGCTGTTACTCCTTTGAGCAATGACATAACCAGGTAGTGTCTCACTCACAGAACCAGACCAGGTGCCTGCCTCCTCCCAGGTGTTTACCTTAGACCATTCCAGAAACCAGTTAAGGGATGATTCAGGACCTAGGCTGTGCCATTTGCTTAGCTCTTAAAATAATTCAGCACTGTATGTGCTGATTTCTTCTTTCCTTCTTCCTTCCTTCCTTTCTTTATTTCTTTCCTTCTTTCTTTCTTTTCTTTCTTTATAATGAGGCAATGAGAGCCATTGTATTTTGAAAATGCAGACAACTTTAGGTATCATTACACACCAGTCATAGTATTTTTAGAGAACTGAATAATTCTCTTTTGGGAAACCAAAATCCCATATTTTACCTGCCCGTATGCCAATATTACTTCCAGTTTTGTTGATGTGGGAATTGGTGCATTTTACATTATTGTCAGTCTTCTTTCATGAAATAAGCCTGTATTGATGGGCTTTTATGTGAGGACTTGTTGGGCTTACAAGAATGAGGAAATATTTTGTCTTCTAGAAGGCCAAAAGTTGAGGGAAAGAAACTGAGCCATAGACAAATTATCAAAATATTGTAATATGAAAATATTCCTATACACCCAGGGTTTTCTTGAGAACACAGTGGGAGGACATGGAACTCTGCTTACTCAGGGCAGGAGCATGTGGGGAAAGATTCCTGGAGTGAATGAAAGGGTTAAGTCAGCACACAGCCACATGAAGGACAGGTGTAGATGAAGGACAAGCCCACATGCCATGACAATACATGACATACCTGGATGAGCTACAGTAGTTGTGGATAGGGGGCATAAAGATTGAAGCATGGGGAAGGGCAGGGGGAGGATTGCAAAGGCAGGCGGGGCAAACCTTAGAGCTAGTCAGTGGTTTAAATAAGAATGGCTCCATAGACTTGTATTTGAGTCTGGGTGGTGGAACTGTTTGGGAAGGAGTAGGAAGTGTGGTCTTATTGTATCACTGGGGGTGAGCTTTGGAATTCCAAAGGCCCTCGCCATTCCCAGTTTTCACCCCTCTCTGCCTCGTGCTTGTGGATCAAGAGGTGAACTCTCAGCTACTGCTCCAACTCTGGGGTTTCTGTTTTGTTTTTCAAGACAGGGATTTCTCTGTGTAGCCCTCGCTGTCCTGTAACTCACTTTGTAGACTAGGCTGGCCTCAAACTCAGCAATCAGCCTGCCTCTGCCTCTGCCTCCCAAGTTCTAGGATTAAAGGCATGTGCCACCATGTCTGCCCGGATCATATATTTTCATGTTTAGTCCCCAGTTGATAAACTCTTTCAAAGGTTTTAGAATTGTGGCCTTGTTAAAGTTGGTGTGTACTTATTGGAGAAGCTGTGTTACTGAGGGGGTGGGGCTGAGGTCTCAAAAGCCCACGCTAAGGCCAACATAACTAAGTTCTATGCATGCCCGCCTGCAGCCTCACTCTCATCACAGTGACCATGGACTCCGAAACTGCGCTCAAACATGCTCTTTCTCCTGTGGGTTGCTAAATGAAGAAAGGAAATAAAAGGAGGACAAGACTGCTCCTAAGGGATTGAGCTTTTACAGATAGAAGAGAGAATACAGGCAGAGGCAGAGACATCTGGGAGATGTCTCTGGAGAAGCTGGAAAAAGTGGGTGTGTCCCAGCCAGGAGGACCCTGGATCAGGTAGTGACTGAAAGATGCTGAAAGAACTCAGTAGTCAGCATCAACTTTTATGTTCAGAGGCACTTTGGTTAGCCTTTTTGTCCAAGGTTCGAGACATGTCAGTTGTCTTGGTCATGGTATCTTAAAACAGCAATAAAAAGTAACCCAGACAGCAAGCTTGGAAATTCACCTTAGCTAGTACAGAATCAGCCATAATTTTGAGCAGGGGACCCCATGGCCAAAGTAGAATTTTAGAACAGTTAAAACTGAAGGGGCAAGACCCGTAAGATGGAGATCATGAGCCCCAAAGTGGAACTCAGTGACTGGCTAAGGAGAGGCAAAAGGGTGAGGCAAACGGAAGGTGGCACCAGCACCCTAGTGTAGCAGATGGCAGAGATGAGAAGATGAAACAAAGGAGTGAGGTCTGCTGAAAATGAAGGCTTTCTCTCTACCCGCCACCAAATGCACACACTCCCATGACTAGTCATGCTGCCCAGAGCACTAACACATTCCTTCATCTATCTTCCCCACTATGTCGTCAGCCATGGAGGTCAGGGATGGTGTTTACTGTCTGCATTAGCTTCAGATCGGCAGGCGGCCTGGCACTCTGTGGGCACCTATCCATACAGTGAAGAGTATGAGCTCTGTTTTCATATCATAAGTAAGGATCAGCCATAGGCTTTCAATGTGTGTGTGTGTGTGTGTGTTTATGTCTGTGTGTATGTGATATGTGTGTGGTGTGTGTCTATGTGATGTGTGTGTATGTGGTATGTATGGTGCATGCATGTGTGTGATGACAGCTGGTGTTACTTAATCGACTAGAGCTCTGCCTAATAATGAGCGTGAGCTCTAGCACCAACCCTGTTTTTGCTAGCTTTGTAATCTTGAACAAAGGTCTTGCCAGTCTTGCACTGTGAGCACAGTTAGGGCTCTGGGCAGCTCTGACTGCTGAGGTCCTGCTCAGTCCTCACATGTTAGAAGAAAAGAAGGTGTTTTACAGGACTAGTCAACAAGAGACAAACAGTGGTATGTTGCCACTGTTAGCCACTATTTTAGGAAAACAAAAAATCCCAGAGCCTGCATACCCTCCTGCAAAGCTTCTTTGCCACTGCTGGGACGCGGGTGGACTCGCTAAACCAGAGGGAATCCACAGTGTTGCTGTGCACAGTCTGCGCGCCATCACCCTCGCCCTGCGGCCTTCACGGCCCGAGGCGGAAAGCATATGAAGTAGGTAGGCTCAGGCAATCGCAGAACACGGAGTCCAGCCCTCCCTGCCAGCAGCTCAGGGTGTGCCCTGCCAACTCCCTTTTGCCTCTGAGGCTTGCCTGTCCCTCAGAAGCCTGAACTGGTTCAGCTCCTAAATGTTTCCTCTTTTTTTTTTCCAAAGCATCATTCTACCCCAGAGAAAGGAATGTGAGCTCAGATGCGCCTTTGTCTAAAAAGATGTCGAAGGCAAATTCTTTGCGCTCTTGGGACATTCAGCACACAGTAGGGCCTTTTCTCTTGGAGTTCTGAGCTTCACTTCGACATATTTCTTTCCTGTTGGTTCCATCTGCTGTGACTTCCCAGGGATGTTTCACTCTTGGCAGCGGAACTAGAGAAGAAAGCACATGTTGCCTCTAGGCATAAAGCAGGCTTGAGAAACTCTTGCTTTACCGTTACGACTCTAGCTGCAACTATGGGTCACCATTAATAACGCAGACGTGATTCCGGCTGTTAGTGTGGACCAGAGCAGGGGAAACGGGCAAGCGCCTGAGAACTGCTGCTGTAAGGGTGGGAGGGCTGGTCATAAAGAGTGTGGCTCCCTCTGAGGAGGACAGCAAATTTAGCGAACACACGCCTGGCTGTCCCAGTGACCTCCAACATCTAAGACAACACATAAGCGAACGGACACACAGTGGTCATGACCTGTGGCCTACTGGCAGGGCTTTGTCCCCTCACTTGGGCTTCCTCTGAAGCTGCAGCAGTAATGGCTCCACTTGGGCCTGGAGCACTTCCTCCTGTACACCCAGCAGAACTCACACTTGAGCATCTGTTGGTGCTCAAGATGTTCTGCTTCTTGCCCTTGTGTCACGGCCTCTCTGCCGTTCCCGTAAAACAGGTGAGACACCTGCAAACACTCTCAGTCCCAGGCTCCAGGTGATCTGCTTTGACCACAAGTGTCTTGAACTCCAGGTGAGCATTCTTTCTGCTGTCTGTAGCCTTTGTTATTCATGTGACAAATACTGGAGGGCGGGTGGTGTGCCTGGTTCCAGGCGATGCCTGTGTCCTCATGGAACCTATGTTATTGGGGCAGGGAAGCAAACACCCGTAAATACACAGTTTGCAGAGAAGTGAAGCAGGGTGAGGGGCCTTGGGCGTGGCAGGGCTGCTTTTCGACACCGGAAATTCAAGGAAAGCCTTGCCGACACTGTGACATGCAGCAAGTGACTGAAGTAAGTCTTGCAGATACCTGGAGTGTTGCAATGGGTACAGCAAAGGCCCTGAAGCCTGACAAGGAGGCCGCCGTGAGTGAAGTAAGTAGGTAAGAGTGGAGACAGGTGGTTAGAGGGGGTGGAGGGGAACACATCTCTCCCAGGGGCCTTTCTTTTTACTGAAGGAGGAGGAGGCTAGGAGGAGTTGGAGCAGAGGAATGGCAGGCTGTGGCTGACCTTTATCAAACTCATCAGGTCAAGATGGGAACAGCCCAGAGGGAGAACTGGGAATTTGGGGAAGTGGCCTCTACAGAGGGTGTAGCCAGAGAGATGGCGATGGCGGCTGAACCAGGGCAAGGGCAGTGAGTTAGCTGAGACGTGCTTTTGCTACAAGCCGTGCTCCTAGGTGAAGCTTTCTTCTTGGTTCTTGTCTTTTAACGGGTAAACTGAGTAAATGGAGAGACACAGTTCATGCAGAAATTTACTCGGCAAAGTGAAGAGTACATGCCAAAGGAGGAGATAAGAGTGGACTGACTGAGGATAAAAGTGCCCTGGGAGAGGACCTAGATGCCCTGTTCAAAGGAAGCCCTTTGGCTGCTCGGTTTCCAAGTGGGTTCCCTGGTCAGGGGTACAGGAGCTGTCTCTGACATGAACTCAGTGTCTGGCTTTCTAATAACCTCCCCCTGGGGGATGCAGCCTTGCTAGGCCACAGAGGAAGATGATACAGCCAGCCTTGATGAGACCTGATAAGCTAAGGTCAGATAGAAGGGGAGGAGGACTTCCCCTATCAGGGGACTAGGGAAAGGATATAGAGGGAGAAGAGAGAGGGTGGGTGGGACTGGGAGGAGACAAGGGAGGGGGCTGCATCAGGGATACAGAGTAAATAAACTGTAATAAATAAATACATAAATAAAATAAAATAAATATTGAAAAATTTTAAAAAGAAAAAAAATTGTACACTGGGTTCTGTGTTGTGAGTCTTCAAGATGTTTTGTAGACATTTATGAGCCAGTGGCATATTCATGAGATCACATGACCCTTTGTTTCCCTTCCAAATCATAGCAGAACCAATCTCCCTTTCAGAATAGTTCTTCCCATGATTCTCCTGAAAAGCATACCAAAAAAAAAAGGGGGGATGCAAAAACCAAATTATTATGATGAGGTGGAGATCATTTGAGAACTCTGGCCCTTCAACAGCAAGGATTAGTTGTGGCTCAGAAAGTACCTGGTACCTTAGTTTCTGACACAGCAGCAGTCACCCCGCTGTGTCTTTGAGGGTTTGCGATCCTGAGGGGGCATTGGGACATGAGCCACCATGCTGCACATGATGCTTTCCTTAGTCCCCTAGGGCCAAACTCCTTGCCTACTCAGCTCTAAATATAGCTTGTGGGTAGGAGTGAAAGATGAGAGTTTGAGATGTCGATGTTGACATTCCCTAAGTCTGGGTCAAGACTGGAAGAATGATGCTGGTACTAAGCCAGAGGAGGATGCAGGTAGGATGTGGGTGTTCTTGGTTGTGGTTGGTTTTTGGTTTTTGATTTTTTTTTTTTTTTTTTTTTTTTTTTTTTTTAGATAGGGTTTCTCTGTAGACCAGGCTCAGCTCAAACTCACAGATTCCCTGCCTGTCTCTTCCTCCCAAGTGCTAGGATGAAAGGCGTGCACCATCACTGCCCAGCCTACAGTGTATTTCTATTGACTACCAGGGGGAGGTATGAATTTGGGAGCACAGTGGGTGACATAAGGCATTTACTAGGCACCACCTCAGGCATGTAGGGATCCCTCTGGTAGGAGACAAGTGCTCAAAATATAGCAATGGGTAAAGACTGTTAAACTCAGAAGCCAATGAAGCCATCCTAAAAGTGAGATGAACAGGGGAGCAAGTAAGAGCAGAGACCTGAGCACTGCAGTAAGCCACAGTCATGGGAAGAAGCCGGTGCAGGGGCCTTTGGGAGGGTGACTGTAATCGTGAAGAAAGTCAAGAAAGGTATAGAGGTCTGAATGAGATGGACCACACAGTCTCAGATATTTGACCATTTGGTCCCCTGAAGATGGCTCTTGTAGACAGGCATAGGAGGTGTGGCCTTGTGAGAGGAACTATATCACTGGGCATGAATGTTATTACTTGTGCCCCATACCACCAGTTCATTGACTGTATTATTTTTCCTGGTTATTAAAGTGTTGTCTTTAACTAATAAAATCAGAAAAAAACCTGAAGCAGAAGGAGAAGTTTAAAACCAGCTAGGCATGGCTAATCCCATGCCCGTTAATCCCAGCTCTGACTGGGCGGAGGCAAGAGGATCACCCCCAGGCTAAAGGCGGCCTGGGCTATGGAGTGAGACCCTGCCTCAAACAAACAAAACTCCCCTCCCCCAAAAAGCAAGTGATGGCTTGTCGCTTATGAATACTCAAAGTAGTTTGTAGTTGAAACACAGATAGACACAATACTTATTTTCATTTCATTTACTTTCCATCTTGTATCTTCTTCCATTCTGTACTTTCCTAATCAACTAGCAGGGGTCTAGCTAGTTGGTAGCTGTTTAGTCACCGAATCCCTTGTGCATCCATCTTTTCCACTGAGGGACTGTGGTTCTGAGCAGCATGAGAAACCACGTCCCAGAGGCATAACCAGCAAGCGGTTATTAAGCTAGTACAACTGCCTCACACAGCTGCCATCTGCTCGGGCCATCCAGCCACAGCCAGTTTCTGTGCTGCCGCTTCCTGGTGCTGTGCATATCGATATATCCCTCCTGTGTTAAAAAAAGGTGGGGGGGGGCTCTAGGGAAACATCACCACCACAGGAGGATGACTGTGATTGTCACCAGTGTTTCTGATGTAGAAAGGAACAAGGGACTTGATAGAGTCCCCTCCCTCTCTCCACCCCCTCCGATAGTTTTAGAGACAGGAATGTTTGCCTTCATTGGTCTTGCCTTCCTTAAACCTAACTCTTTCTCCTACCCACGCCCACAGAGGCAGATGGCCAGCAGGTGTCCTAGGAGTGTTTATAGAGCCAGACTTCTTGGGTTCACCAAGCAAGAAAAGTGGCCTTGTTGACTCTGAAGAGTGTTTAGAGATCAATAATGTCGACTTCTGTATCACTCCATTTTCTGTGCTTTGCTCGTGGGTATCTATTCGGTGCTGTGTCACCCTGCACAAGAGGGCTCATGGGATAGCCCATAGGGTAATGACACTTGCTGCCAAGCCAGATGGCCTGAGCTGGATCCCTGGGAACCATGTGGTGGAGGAAGAAAACTGCCTCCTATAAGTAGCATTTCCAGTTTCCCCCAAATAAATAAACATGGGGAAAAAAAATCTATGTGGTAGGCAGTTCGTTCATGTGTATTAGCTCCGCTGTCTTTACCCAGTCATGCGGTTTGTGACATGTTGCAGTCCTCAGGTTAGAACTGTGGGTCTCAGGCAGTGGAAACTGTTAAGGCAATTGAGTAGCTGCTAGCTGTGTCTCCTCCTGGTTGGGCAGCACAGTGGGAAGGAGGCGAAAGCTCTGCCTTCCAGGTTAGAACACTAGAAGTCAATGAAATGGAAAGTGAAAACAGCTTCCGAGGCTCTTTGCCCTTTAACCTGACAATCTTCAAATGTATGCACATCCCCACCCATCTCTCCTGACGTCTCCATTATAGTGACTGAATACCAGCTCTGTCTTCCAAAGGCAGCAGAGTGCCACAAAGCCTCCGAAAGGCCAGTCAAGTGAGACTCCGCATTGAAGTACAGCTCATTAGATGTGCACCTCATCTCTCTCGTATTCAAAGCCCTTTGCTTCTGCATGCTGCCCTCAGGCTATTTTCAAACAGCATTTCCAAAGTGCTTCCTTTTTAAATTCCCAGTAATGTGAGTAGGCCCAGCAATTAACTAATTTCCAGCCAAGTCTGAAATATCAAAGGTTAGTCCCCAGAGATGTCAGCTAGTGAAAGAATGGACGCTCTTATCCGAAAATTCAGCTGTGTTGATTCTGTAACCCCAGGCTGGAAATTGGCCAGCGAACTTATTAACCTTTTCAGTCTTCTCTAAGATTCTTCTCATGTCTAGGATGCCACTTATGCCCAAGAATTCAGGCGTCTGGCTGCGCCTGGGGGGTGGCCTCTTGCTGGGAGTACAGTTTACTGCCTTTAGCAGGGGCGTGAGAGCAGCAGAGTGGATGGTTAAGGGGTTTTGTTGTTGTTTGCTTGTTTTACTTTGCTTTGGAGGAAGGGTTTTTCTTGTGTAGTCTTGGCTGTCCTGGAACTCTGTAAAACAGACTGACCTCAAACTCAAGAGATCGGCCTTCTTCTGCCTTCAGAGTGCTGGGATTAAAGGTGTGTACCAGCACACCTGGCTGAGATTTTTAAACTGAAGTCCATCTCACTTAGTACCTCTGTCAAGTTCACAGTCACCTAAATGCATAGCAGAGGGCCATAGGAAAGGGAGAAAGTCCCAACATGTCTGTACTGCACTGAAGGCTTCATCCTGACTGGAGTTTGCTTGACAGCCCATTTCTCTATGTCTCTTGCCTTCACCGTTGATATAACCTTGACCTCAGATTTTTCTGATCTTTCAGGTGTAGTTTTGTTGCTTTGAGCCAGATGTGTCTCAGGCTAGCCTCAGCCTCACTGGTGATGACCTTGAACTGCTGATCCTACTGCTTCCACCTCCCAGGTGGCACTCCTTTTTTTTTTTTTTTTCTATCCTCAAGCCCTAATACTCTTCCTGGACGTCTGCTCTAGCTCTAAGGATGGGGTCTGCAGAGCTGTGTACCTCAAGTCTAAAATACCTAGCTACTCTCACCAATG
Organism: Psammomys obesus; assembly: GCF_907164565.1. NCBI lineage: Eukaryota > Metazoa > Chordata > Mammalia > Rodentia > Muridae > Psammomys > Psammomys obesus. The sequence continues at coordinate 7,831,247 of NW_026592890.1, forward strand.
AGGAACACTGCAGAAAATGCAGACACATAAAAGCTGTAGAGCTTACCAGTTTGAATATACATCAAGAACAGCATCATATATTGGAATTTCTACAGAAATAGGTAAGGCAGCAAGCTTTTACAGGCAATTTTTCACCACATGAAAATGGTGCTAAGTTTTATAATGACAGTGGCCCCCACCCTTGGTAGCACAGCTCTATTCCAGGCTTCAGTGAAACACAACATATAAATCTGTAAGTCTTGAAAGAATGACTTACGGGCTGGAGAGATGGTTCTGTGGTTAAGGGCAGGGATTGCTCTTTCAAAGGACCCAGATTCAAATCCCAACACCCACATAGCAGCTCACATCTGTCTGAAACGCCAAGATCTGGCACCTTCACAAAGGCGTGCATGCAGGAAAAACATCAATGCACGTAAGTGAAAATACATAAAATTAAAAAAAAAAATTATTACATCCTTTCTGCCAAGGGAGTTGTAACCTTGTGTATTCATTTGGCTTTCAGTATTAATTCTGATAAGGACTGTGATCATTCATCATACTTGAGATTGTATAAGTTGGAGCGCTTCCATGTAATCCAGCCATCAACATGTTTGAAATATTTGAAATGCTGGTATAATCAAAGCCCACTTTGAAAGTTGCTAAGTGCCTGTGCCTTCTCTTAGCATCTAGCACACAATCCTAAGCTACACTTGGGAGCAGATTCAAGACGCCATGGGAAGGAGCACCTGGTAGAGCACCTGTAATCTTGGCACCTAGGGGTAGTGTCACAGATAACCAGGAGTTACCTTATCCTCTGCTTCTTAGCTCAAGGCCAGTCTGGGCCAAGCGATACCCTGTCTCCAAGACCCAAACCAAACAGGCTCAGAGGAGGACAGCAGCAGCAACAACAAAATACTGCCGGAAAATGACCCGTTCCAGACACCCCTGAGTACATGGCTTATTATAGAAAAAATATTTTTTATTATATTAAAAATATATAAATATATAATATATAATAAAAATAAATATTATTATATAAAAAACACATGTGGCCTTTAGATATATTTAAAAAAAGGTCAGAGCACAGTATCAGAATGACTGTTTATTAGGGGACACAAAACTTTTTTTTTTTAAATGACTACAAGCTCTCTTTCTGAAAAATTAAAGTAACCTAAGGGGCTACTACGCACCCAAGGAGGTGGTGAGTATGTCCCCACTCTATCCGGAGAGCTCACGTCAAAAGAGGGACCTTTTACAATGGGTCAACTTGATGAGCTGGGCAGGCAGATGACCAAGATTGATGCCAACAAGTTACCACCCTTTATAAGAGATGTTGAGAGCACTTCAACTTTTGTTCTTGTTCCTTTTCCTCAAACCCACAATTCTAATCTAAACAGGAGAAAAACACCTGCCACCCCCCCCCCCCCAGGTACTGTTGTCCTTTCCACAGAATCCCTGACCACTACTCTTTAAAACTGGTACCAAGCCAGGCGTGGTGGCTCATACCTGTAATCCCAGCACTCTAGAAGGCAGAGTCAGGCAGATCTCTGTGAGTTCTAGGACAGCTTGTTCTACAAAGTTAGTCCAGGACAGCCAAGGCTACACAGAGAAACCCTGTCTTGAAAACAAACAACCCCCCCCAAACAAACAAACAAACAAACAAACAAACAAACAAACACAGAAAACTTTACCAAAAACAATGAAGGTCTGAGAGACAGACAAGTTCCTGAGGAAACATGAAGACTAGATGTAGCATGAATCTGGGATAGGATCCTGGAACAAGAAAAAAGAATGTTAGGAGTCTCAATGAAGTAAGTACGGGTTTCAATTACTAATGAGGCACAAAGGTTGGCTGACTGACTGATAGCGTTATGTACTGAGACAGTCTCCGGAACAGGCTAGGTGGGAACCCTCTCCCTTAGTTTTACAACAGTTCCAAACCTATCCTAAGATAACATTTACATGGAGAGAGGTTTCATGGGCCTGTGAGCTACAGTGACTACTGATGTAGACTCCTCAGAGGACATTCTTGTAAGTGATGTTCTACTTAGAAGCCCCTAGCCTTGTTTTTGCACAAAAACACAGATTTTTTTTGAGAATTTTTGTTTCTTCCAACTTCTCCTATGCAACCCCACTTCCTCTCAAATTCATAGTCTATTTTTCTTTGTTATTGTTACACATATAAATATATACCAACCTCCTGAATGTATTTAGTGTTGCTTGTATGTATATGTTTTTAGGGCTGACTGTTGGGTGTTGGATAAGATTGGGCATGTTCAAGATGGTGTGGACGTATACCTAGGGCTCATTGGATAATCAATTATGGGCTCATCCCTGAAGAAGACTAATTGTCCCATTCTTGTGAGTCATTACATATAGCTCTTCAAGTAGGGTTTGGCCTTGTGATACCTTCCCCATCCATGTTGGCATGTTGACTGTTGTCATTGTTCAGGGTCTTATCTAGGCAGCCATATTGGTGAGATTTCATGGGCAAAGATTCCCTGTTCAGACAATATTCTTTGTAGGAAGCATGACATACATTCATGAGACTGCACAAACTGTAAGAATACAGCTTGGCCACTTTTCACAGAAAATAACAAGTTCTTTCTATGACTTATCAAAAAACAAGACCTCAGAAACCACCTTCATGCCCAGTGTCTGTCAGTATTGCCCAAAGGTAATGCCTGAACTGACTTCCTCAAAAGTCCTCTCATAGCTGAGTTTTGCCTGCATCTTGAAGTTTAAACCATGGGTGATGAGGTATGTGCCTTGGTCTTTGGGGTTCTTTGGATTAACATTTGCAGAAAGCGATCCTCCTTGAGGTAACGTCAAGTACAGAGGAACATCCACACCAGCAGTCCCCTGTCCCTCTATCATGGTCATTTGGCTTGGGTTCAGGTGTGGCTCTGCTGCATAGTGATACTATCATCATTCTTACACACACACACACACACACACACACACACACACACACACACACACA